>NC_063047.1:55295123-55408589 GCF_018812025.1 Megalobrama amblycephala | reverse complement strand
CCTCAGGTCATGCTTGTGATGACATGTACCAAGTTTGGTCTGAATACGATAAAGCGTTGCGGAGATACAGCCTTATGTCTATTTTCGCAAGCACTACGTACAATTCGTTCGCGTGTTTTTCGAAAACGGTTTGAGGAATCAACTTGAATTCCATAACTTTTTGTCGGCATGGTCTGAAGATGATCTGGTTCAATTTTCGTGAAAATTGGAGTAACGGCCTAGGAGGAGTTCGAAAAAGTACGTTTTTCAGAAAAGCAGCACCTTCGGTGCTTGGCCCCTAATAATGGCATTCTATTATATACTTTAAAATATAATGTATTTCTGTGATGCAAAGTGTCTGAACAATTATGTTACATCTATGGTATTTCATATAGCCTTTTAGCTTAAAAGCATGCACATTTGGAGAAATACTGATGGATTCTCATATGTTTATGTCAATTTTCAAATTTAAAATGGCGGAAAATTTTTCATGACAGTAAATGACGTCATATTGTGCATTCGAATCGTCCTGACCCATGGAATCAGAGGAAAGAAGAATTTTGTTTCTAGCCCTTATGGTTCAAAAGTTATTTGCATAAACATAAGTGCAACTTTGGACAGCTGGTGGCGCTAGAGGGATTGAGTTAGAGACTCCAAATTTGCTATGGACAAAGGTCATTCTGTTCTCTAACTGTGTGCCAAATTTCACAACTTTCCCGCAAGCGGTTCTTTGGGCTGCCATAGACTTCAAGAGCGGAAGAATAATAATAATAAGAGTACGGAACGCCAACAGTTACAATAGGTGCTTGGCCCCTAATAAAAAGAAAACTAACAATTACAATAGGTGCCTTCGCACCTTCGGTACTTGGCCCCTAATAACAAAACTAACGATTACAATACGTGCCTTCGTACCTTCGGTGCTTGGCCCCTAATAATAAGAAGAAAACTAACGGATACAATAGGTGCCTACGCACCTTCGGTGCTTGGCCCCTAATAAAGAAAAAGAACGCCAACAGATACAAAGAAATCTAAAAAAAAAAGAAATCTAAAAAGAAATCTAACAGATACAATAGGTGCCTAAGCATCTTCGGTGTCTGGCCCCTAATAAGAGTACGGAACGCCAATGATTACAATAGATGCCTAAGCACCTTTGGTGCTTGGCCCCTAATAATAAAACTAACAATTACAATAGGGGCTACAGCACCTTCGGTGCTTGGCCCCTAACTAACGGATACAAGAGGGGCTACAGCACCTTCGGTGCTTGGCCCATAAAAACTAACAGATACAATAGGGGCTACAGCACCTTCGGTGCTTGGCCCCTAATAAAACTAACGGATACAAGAGGGGCTACAGCACCTTCGGTGCTTGGCCCCTAATAATAATAAAACTAACAATTATACAATAGGGGCTACAGCACCTTCGGTGCTTGGCCCCTAATAATAATAATAAGAAGAAGAAGAAAACTAACGGATACAAGAGGGGCTACAGCACCTTCGGTGCTTGGCCCCTAATAATAATAATAATAAAACTAACAATTACAATAGGGGCTACAGCACCTTCGGTGCTTGGCCCCTAAATAAACCAACAGAAACAATAGGGGCTACAGCACCTTCGGTGCTTGGCCCCTAATAAAGTAAACTAACGGATACAAGAGGTGCCTTAGCACCTTCGGTGCTTGGCCCCTAATAAAGTAAACTAATGGATACAAAAGGTGCCTTAGCACCTTCGGTGCTTGGCCCCTAATAATAAAGTAAACTAACGGATACAAGAGGTGCCTTAGCACCTTCGGTGCTTGGCCCCTAATAATAAGAAAACTGACAATTACAATAGGGGCTACAGCCCCTTTGGGGCTTGGCCCCTAATATTAATAATAATAAAACTAACAGATACAATAGGGGTTACAGCACCTTCGGTGCTTGGCCCCCAATAAAACTAACGGATACAATAGATAACAAAGTAAACTAACGAATACAAGAGGTGCCTTAGCACCTTCGGTGCTTAGCCCCTAATAAAGTAAACTAACGGATATAAGAGGTGCCTTAGCACCTTCGGTGCTTGGCCCCTAATAATAAGAAAACTGACAATTACAATACGGGCTCGGCCCCTAATAATAATAATAATAATAATAATAATAAAGTAAACTAATGGATACAAAAGGTGCCTTAGCACCTTCAGTGCTTGGCCCCTAATAAAGTAAACTAACGGATACAAAAGGTGCCTTAGCACCTTCGGTGCTTGGCCCCTAACAAAGTAAACTGACGGATACAAGAGGTGCCTTAGCACCTTCGGTGCTTGGCCTCTAATAATAATAATAATAATAATAAAGTAAACTAACGGATACAAGAGGTGCCTTTGCACCTTTGGTGCTTGGCCCCTAAAAACTAATGGATACAAGATGGGCTACAGCACCTTCGGTGCTTGGCCTCTAATAAGAAAACTAACGGATACAAGAGGGGCTACAGCACCTTCGGTGCTTGGCCCCTAACAATAACAATAGGGACTACAGCCCCTTTGGGGCTTGGTCCCTAATAAAACTAACAATTACAATAGGGGCTACAGCACCTTCGGTGCTTGGCCCCTAATAAAACTAACGGATACAAGAGGGGCTACAGCACCTTCGGTGCTTGGGCCCTAATAATGGCATTCTATTATATACTTTAAAATATAATGTATTTCTGTGATGCAAAGTGTCTGAACAATTATGTTACATCTATGGTATTTCATATAGCCTTTTAGCTTAAAAGCATGCACATTTGGAGAAATACTGATGGATTCTCATATGTTTATGTCAATTTTCTATACAGCAGAGTAATATTTATTCAATATTTATTGTCATCACTATGAGCGCTAAATACTGTGTTTTCAATTCATACTTGCAGCCGGAGGGCGCTCTGTACACATTTAGTCCACAAATGCCTCCAAAAAGAAGAACAACCATGTGACTCTCCAGGAACTAACCGAACTAACAGAGGCTTCCAGAGATCGCTATAATATGCAGATAAACACTTTTCAAGACAATAAATACACGATTGAGACGATGTATGCATGTATTGCCTAAGAATTTGTGTCTGAATAGCGCTCCCTCAGTGGGCGTGGCTGCATTAGCGGATAATGAGCTGAATCACGGACTTCTGACATGGCTCTATTTTCATACAGATTACATAAACAGAGAATATTTGTTTTCGATTTGACTTAAGATTTAAAACGATTTAAAACCTGACATTTCAATGTTTTTTTAGACATAAGTCTCATTTTTGTGTCATTAGTATTCACTAAGTTACAGTTAATTTTCTGAGAACTATCAGATTGGACTTCATTCAGAGGGAGACAACAGATCATGCATCATGTTTGTAACGATTCGGGACTCATGGTAAGATCCATATGCAGCTTTATTGAAGTTAGAGTGGTCGCACAGGCAGGGTCAGACAGGAGCAAACAGGAATCACAAGGAACAGGCAGAATCGTGGTCAGAATTCAGGCAATGGTCAGAGGCAGGCAGATATCAATCACGGAACAGGATAACAAAGCGAGGGTCAAAAGCAGGAACAGGAACAGACAGGATAAATACAGGGTAATGCTTGGAATTGCAACAATAGTTAACAAGACTTCGCGGTGAGGTGGTTTGTGTGACAGTCCTTTATAGTCCTGGTAATGAGCTGCAGCTGGGTGTGGTGATTAGTGTAGTGATTGGTGGAGTAAGTGCAGGTGATTGGCAGAGAGGATTATGGGGAATGTAGTCCGGGAAGTGACAGGAGCAGACGGTGATTGTGACAATGTTAGTTTTCTTTATTTTGCAAAAAGCACAACATTTTGTTTTTACTCTGAGTGTACACAAATAACAGAAGATATTCCCCAGATTAAAATGGTGTATAACTCTTAATTGTATGTGCAACATTGACAGAGTATTTTGAGTCTCTTTCACACTGGTAAGAAAAAAACCGAGGTGGTATCGCTGGCGTGACTGCCGACCCGAGGGAGTTAAAGTTGCCCTTTTTATTCATGCAGTTATAGCTGCATTATTAATGATTTATAATGCATTTATAAATGACTTTTTACTCATTAACAATCACCTTTATAAACCCTTTACAAAGGGAACCTTAATGTAAAGTGTTACCGGCAATTTAACTAGGGCCCTAGAGCTTCCATTATTGTGGCAGGTTATTGACACCCTTACTATGTGCCTCCTCTCCTATGAGAGTCATTTTGTGAGGTTTTAATATAGTGGGTAGTATTAAGAATGATTATCACCTGTTGTGAGTGGCTTGGCCTCCTCTCATTTGGCGAGTCATTTTGAAACTAAGGCCGCCGCTCATCTGAGCTCCAGATATTTGATATTTCAAGTATTCGGCCGTCTGGGGGCCGCCTTGTTAATCATTCTGTAGTGAGTGAGTTGGCTTCCTCTCGTTTAGAGGGTCTTTCTAAAAAGCTGAAGTACACAGCTGAGTACACAGATTGAGTTCACGTTGCAGGCCCCACTGGAGCATCCCTGATTCTAGCCCCAGATCTTGGTTGATACTCTACTCAGTCTAGCCTAGGTAGTACCCCCCTCATGTTAGAGGGTCGTTCTGTAGAGTACCTCACTCCCTGAGTCTGGTCAGAAGGTCAAAGGACTCACGTGAGTCTTCATTGGTAGATCAGCTTTTTTAGAGCTGTAGGTACTCCCTCATTTGAGAGAATCATCCTATAGAGAACCTTGCTGAAAGGTCAAGAGATTCTTGTGACCCCCTTGGTTGATCAGCTCTTGACAGAGCTAGAGGTATTCCTCTTATTAGGGACCCTATGTAGAGGGTCCATAGTGTTTTGTTCCCTTAAAGGAACCCCTTCCCAATTAAGATGCAGGTTCCAAGCCCTTGAGCAGCCTTTGACAAGTCTTTTTTCTATGACAAGCACTTTTTCATTGAGGCATATAGCTCGGACAATGGCCGTAGAGTATACTGTTACTAACAGCCTAGTGTGTGACCAGAAGGGGGAGTGGTTCTGGCATTTCAGTTGGAACTGCCATTATTGTGCTTAGTCACAACCATTTTTCAGCATGCACTCCCCTCAGCGTGGCAGTGTGGGTATTTAATTTCCCCAAAGTGTCTCAGGATGCAGTGCGAGCTCCCTTTCAAAAGGGAATGTCTCGGGTTACATCTGTAACCCTGGTTCCCTAAGAACAGGGAACGAGACACCGCATCTCATAGCCATGTGCCTGGGCTGCCTGTTCAGTCCCTTCAGACGAAGAAGTGGATGACATGTTCTCTAGTGTAGTGATCAGCAGGCAGACATGAGGGCAGACACCTCCATTACATCAATACTCCATACAGGACAATACAGGACTCCAAAACTCACACCTCCAAGAGAAGCAAACAAGGAAATAAATAAGCTAACAGATAAGCCTGCAAAGACAATCACCCTGACCAATTGTGCAGGGGAAGAATGATGACATTAACATCATTGAGCAGGCTAATCCTATCACAATTTTCTTCATTGTTCACCCCAGTCTCTCAGTCCTAAGACATGAGGTGTGAACTAACTTCCACTCACCAGACAGGTCACAAAGGCCACAAATGGACACACAGTGCACACAATGGATCTTCTCCATTTATATTAACAGAACTCTATATACTTAATGAGTGCTGTTTGTGTACATGCAAAATATACAAAGTTACCTATCAAGGTATACACTATTGCATAGGTAAAAGTTCAGTATAACTCAATGATGTTTGGTCTTTATGTTTTCAACACGATGCCTAGGTTATTCTGAAATTGGTTTGGAAAGTGAATTATGCATAGAAAAAACCTTAAGGACATTGTTCTAAACATGAACTTTTAGCTATTCAAATAAACCTCATGCAAGAGGGGGGCCATCCAGTGGCCAATCAAAGCACAGGATCTGAAAGGTGCCAATTTGCATCTCCCTCCTTCTTGGGACAGATTAAAAGGCTTGTATCTGAGACAGAGAATTGTAGCGAAAATTAACTCAAAGGGGAAATATTAATAATTATTCATAACTCATTATGATTATTAATTATGATTAATTATGAATATGCAAATCCGTTAATCAGATTAACTGGACGTAGCTACATTAAAATTAACATTACAATCAGTTAACCTGTTCATCCAGTGAACGCTCAGTGTTGATTGTTTATTAATTCTAAGAAATGTCAATTTCCAAGTTATGGAAAAATAATATTTCTTATTGTACTGTACTACTCACGTAGTCCGGATCTATCACTTAAGAGGCAATTCATTAGCAGACGGAGTCAGAACCAAACGTGTATTGTGCACAATCTTTATTAACTAACTCACAAACACATAACTAAACTAACAAACACATAACATAACATACATAAAGGGTCACACACACACACACACACACACACACACGCAAGTCAGAATGAGTAATGATAGTGTTGAACCGGAAGAGATGCTGTTACTAGAGCTACATGAAATGTCAAAGGCAATCTGGAAAGGACTCATCAGTTTCTTTTAGCAATAGCAAAGGTAAAGTCTTTACAAATCAATACTAAATCGCTGTTTAGCATTAAAATGTACGATACTTGCAAGATGCCTTTAGGCTGAAGAGCGTCGGATCTGCAGGTTGAGGATAACTCTTGAAGTTATCATCTGAAGTTGTTGCCAGTCTGTTGGGTGATGAGCACATGGCTGGGTGTTGTAGGCCAGGGGCCTACCAGCCTTGCGGCCGGGCCTAGAGAGGCCGCCCGCAAGGAGATTTGTTCGGTCCAGAAGCAAGGAAGAAGAAGAGAGGGAGTGGCACTGTTCACTGGGTTTTAACCTATGGTCAAAGTCACACCTCTCAGTTGTTGACCGGACCAATGAAGATGTTGTAATTCTGGGTGGCAATACCCCTCCTGTCAGGGCTTTTACAACCCAGAAAGATTAACAAGCTGAGTTCTTGAATCAGAACTATTAAGTATTCTTTTAATACTGATGTGTTGCACAGGTATGGATGTACCGCATACACAAACATTTAAATCTTCCCGCTACGAACGTATAGACACTAAACATGGCATGATTGAAGTTACCGTGCAGGTCATAACATTTAACAATCATCAAACATGTAAATACAATGAGTACAATACAACATCAGTAATAATGGATACCATTTCCTGAGAAGGAATCATTTATAGCACAGTCTGTCTATACATTAATGCCATAGAGTCTGTGTTCTGTGTGGAAAATGCAGGGAAGATGCAGATTTTCTGTGTCTCTACTCTGTTCTCCATGCGGCAACCACATTCCTCAGCGCAATAAACTTGTAACTGAAAACTTCCCGGGGGATGGGGACAGACTCCAGAGTGAGCTTAAAACTATTGGTTAACTAACCAATAATTGTGTCTGATTTGCCTCAGTCATTACAGAATGGTTCCAGTTTTTCAGGTTGCTGCAGTTTCCTGTTCTGGTTCCAGCCTCCAGTTGCTGTTCCAGTCCTGGTTCGAGGTTCAGGTCCCAAAATGTGCTAAGCTATGTCCAACTCCACAGAGTTGTGAAGTTGCTCTCTCAAGACTCTGAAGCTCTAAAGAGAGAAACAAGGAAGTTCTGCAAGAAGTGAATTTGGGGAGTTTGAAAATCCTCTCATCAGAGATCCTCCAGATCTGCGTGATCCAGACTGCCCGGATCAGCACTGACTTCATAATCTAAAGAGCCTTCAGTCTGCATGTTCCAGAGAATAAGTATCGTCTGCACAGACATCAGAACCTTCAAGGCTTTTTCAAGGCTTCTACTTCTGCGTGTTCCAGGAAAAGGACCTTCTCTGTGCTTTAGGAGTTAAACGTTCAAGTACTTCGTGTTCAAGGCTGTGAAACGATTCCAACTCCTTTCTTCCCACTGCAATGCTGACCAGCTCAACAAATGGAAGATGTCACTCTCGGATTCAGCACGACCAGGCAGATGTAAATATCACTTACCAAACCTCTTTCCAGAGACCTTGGCATTAGTGTATATTGTCAGTATATGATTATCTAATTTACATTAGATTTTGCATAGCTGATATCAGTTAATAACAAATAATCTCTCGGTTTATTTGTTGAATTCAACATAAGGTTTACTTTATTTCTTCTAGAGATACTACAGTTTATCTTTCCATAAGATTAACTTGTAACTGCCATAGTAACATCCAACTCATTCACTTGCATTTATCAATCTTTTTGCACTTTATCCATTCAGTAGTTGTTAGTTACTCTTGTCTATCCTATTGTTAATAAAATCATTTTATTACACTTGTGTCTTCCTTGTGTTGTTAATACAGTAAGAGGCTTAGTTAACAATATCTCACAAATCCTTCAGATTGGTCAGATGACGAACTTCCTCCAATTTATTGTTATTTAGTCAACAATCTTCCATGATTGTTCTTTATTGTGAAGGTGAGACCCCTTGGCTGGTGCCCCAAAAATATTGGAAGGAATCATCTGACTCAATATTAATATTAATACAAAATATTAATATTAATATTTAAGATCATAAATACTGTAACTACATTTGTGGTACCCTCATGTGAGGCTAGTCCAAATCACTACACTAGGCACCCCTTTATATACTTTCTGGTCGCACTGGTATGACGTCATAGGATGTCACCGGCAAATAGGATTTCTGTGATTTTACAGTTGCTTCAAATACCAGTCATGTGGAGGCATTCCCCAAAGTGTCTCAGGACGCAGTGTCTCATTCCCTGTTCTCAGGGAACCAGGGTTACAGTTGTAATCCGAGACTTTCTCTCTGCTCGCTTCTCAACTACTGGCGCTTCCATCAGCATAAGTTTGGTATCATCGTAAAGCATAGCATTCCAACTTTGTGAATATTCATAGCAAATTCTCAATGGCATGAGTTTGAACCAAAGAAATGTGATTTTCAAACTTCTGCTAATGTAAACAAAACAGTCTTACTCAAGCTGACTGACTGAAAGCGCGTGATCCTGATACACACAGAATTACAGTATTTAAAAAAAAATTGTCTTGGTGAGTATTCACGCAAACATTATCTGTTAACGTTTGGTTAACTGTTGGGGAAAAATCTCTGATGTGTAACATTATATTACATCCGTTTGGTACAGTAGGTCTTAATATATAGGCTGTCTGTTTCATTAATGTTAATCAAACAATTGTGTAATCATGGAAAAAAAAAGTTTAATATATACATTTTTCCTGTAGATATGGGATTTTAAGGTATGGTTATGATTATGGTGATTTTGTTTTGGAACCTTCAGAAAACTTTAACTCAACTTTTCTTTTTTTGTAGGATTCCAACAAATCATACATCATTTGAAAGTTTTTTAATAGAGAATATGAGAATAACGATAACTAATTTTTGAAAAATTGCTCATTGCGACTCATTTCGCCAGCACCTGTCACATTTGCTCTACATTCTTCTGCTTTTATCTCAGTCCTCAGCTGGACTAGTGACAAACTATTAAAAAATAATTACATTATTGTTTGTTAGTGAAAAAAAGTCTAAATGAAGATATTGTGACAAAATCATTGATTATTTAAGAGAATTATATACTGCTCAAAAAACTTAAGGAACACTTTGAAAACACATCAGATCTCAATGGGAAAAAAATACCATGCTGGATATCTATACTGATATGAACTAGGTAATGTGTAGGGATGAAAGGATGCCACATCATTTGATAGAAATGAAAATTATCAACCTACAGAGGACAGAATTCAAAGACACCCTGAAAATCAAAGTGAAACAATGATGCACCAGGCTAGACTATTTTGCTAAAATTTCATTGGATTTAGGTCATGTGAGCACGGGGGCCATTCAATGGTATCAATTCCTTCATCCTCCAGGAACTACCTGCATACTCTCCCCACATGAGGCTGGGCAATGTTGTGCACCAGGAGGAACCCAGGACCCACTGCACCAGTGTAGGGTCTGACAATGGGTCCAAGGATTTCGTCCTGATACCTAATGATACCTAACTGTCTCCTGGAATCTCCTCCATGCTCCTGAGACTGTGCTGGGAGACACAAAAAACCTTCTGGCGATGGCACGTATTGATGTGCCATCCTGGAAGAGTTGGACTGCCTGTGCAACCTCTGTAGGGTCCAGGTATCGCCTCATGCTACCAGTAGTGACACTGACCCTAGACAAATGCAAAACTAGTGAAAAACAGTCAGAAATGAGGAGTAGGGAAAAAAATGTAAGTCGCCTCCACCTGTAAAACCATTCCTGTTTTGGGGGTCGTTATTGCCCATCTAGTGCACCTGTTGTTAATAACATTAACACCAAAGCAGCTGAAACTGATTAACAACCCCCTCTGCTACTTAACTGACCATATCAATATCCCACAAGTTTAACTGACTTGATGCTATTCTCTGATAAAAAAGTGTTCCTTTAATTTTTTTGAGCAGTGTATATACATTACTTTGCAAAAGTCTTAGGCACGTCAGTATTTTCACCCCCCAAAAAGGGTTTTAAGCCAGTTATTTATTTATTTTGCTGTAGTGTGTCAGTAGGAAATCAGCTCACATTTCTAAACATTCATTTTGCCATTAATTGTAATAATCCAGTGAGGTTTTTGTATGCACAAGGTGTTGGACAACAGCCAGATCTCACCATAATCAAATTCGTCTGTGATTACATGAAGAAACAGATGAAACTGAGACAAACTAAATCCAGAAGAACTGTGGCCAGTTCTTGAAGAAACCGACCTGCAAAGCTACCTGAAAAACGATACGCAAGTGTACCTGGACAAAAGCTGTTTTAAACACAAATGGTGGTCACACCAAATATTGATTTGATTTGGTTAATAGAAGTAACTGTTAAATAAAATCTATTTATGACAGTATTTTTGAAAGCATCCTCACTTTACATTATTTTTATACAAGTGCCTAAAACTCACAGTACTGTAGCTTTGCTGGTCGGTTTCTTTGTGTTTTGGAGACACAGCCACAGTTCTTCTGGATTTAGTTTGTCTCAGTTTCATCTGTTTCTTCATGTAATCACAGACAGATTTCTTACTACATGTTAAATAAACCTACTGTACCTGAAAAACATAGTTTATTTCACGTATTTGTCCTACTGTTTGTAATTTGTAATTTTAAAGGTGCCCTAGAATTGAAAATTAAATTTACCTTGGCATAATTGAATAAGTGTTCTTATTAAATGACATACCATGAGCCTCAAACACCAATGTTTCCTTCTTCATATGTAAATCTCTTGCGTGAAAAACGCCACAGAAAAACAGGCGAATCTCAACATAACACCAACTGTGACGCAACAGTCGGGATCATTAATATGTACGCCCCCAACTTTTGCATATGCCAGCCCATGTTCAAGGCAAGGCAGTATTAATGTCTGGAGCTGCACAGCTGAATCATCAGTGGCATTTATGGATTTATGGTTGCATGAAGCTAGTTGAACAAATTCTAAGTTCAGAGTAGGTTTGGAGTTGACAAATCCAGATAAATCCAACCTGTTTTAGTTCAGGATCAACTGTTGCACAATGCTCGGTATAAACTTTCTCTGTCAACTCAGGTTTAATCCAGAGTTTGCAAACGCGTGTACCTGAAAGTGTGACGTGTGGCAAACAGTCAATCACATAGAACAAGGAGAACGTCAGTTTGATTCACTTCTCGTAAGAGAGCCGTGCAATTCATGTTGCTTCCGAAGATTAAGAGATTGTTATAAGAATAGGAAATTAAATGCATTTACAAGGCAGGAATAAAAACTGCTGCAGTGAAAGTTTGAGAAGGCAGCTGAAAGAAAATATCTGACTATATCAATGCATGTGAATCAAACAAATAGACCAAATAATTAATACAGTTTCACAAAGAGCTCAAAAGAATACATGTAAGCTTAATCTGTTTAAAAGCTTTATATATTATGCATGTATTGTATTTATTTTAATTTAAAAGCAAAGTTTAATATTGTTAATTAATATAATAGGCCTAATTATATGAATGTCATTAATTATTCATAATTTTAATTTATTTCATATAAACATAATGAATAATTAACAGCAAATGTTAAGCAATTTTGTCTCTAAAATGTTTTCACTATAAACTGATTTAATTTGGAGCGAGAGATGCAGGGGGAGTGGCTTTATTGCATCAGATATATATGTCACTTTACTCGCAGCTGATTGGTCGAGTTTGGGTTTGTGATCTCTAACTCAGAATAAAACCTGCTCCAGGCAGTTTAGCCATGTAGCATAAGTTACCATAGCAATGAAACCCGCTAAAAAACAATCCACCTTCATGAGCCCGAAAAACCAGAGTTTGCTTAAACTAATCTTGAACTTACCTGGGTAGACACTGAAACTGGCTTTGTGCAACAGGCCACAGATGTTCTGCAGGTATTGTGAAGCATGCAAGCAATGACAATAGTGAAAATGGCAGATGGATGCATAATAACTGTTCATGATCCATGATATCATGATATATTTAGTGATATTTGTAAATTGTCTCTAAATGTTTCATTAGCATGTTGCTAATGTACTGTTAAATGTGGTTAAAGTTACCACATTTATGTTTCATCATGTTTCTTACTGTATTCATGGAGACCAGAGCCATTTCGTTATTTTCATTTTTAACCCGAAAAAGCTTGTAGTCTGTATAATTCATAAACGCATCTGCATTCTTATCAAGTCTCTCCAACTGTGTGTAGCTTTAGCCACATTAGCCGTCGTGCAGCACTTTAAAACTCATTCAGAATCAAATGTTAGCAAACATCCACAAAATACATGCCATACTAACATGATCTAATATGCTGCATCACGAACAGTTTGTAAAGATCCATTTTGAGAGTTATATTGTGAACTTCAGTATTGTTTATGCAATGTTTATTGGAGTCGCGAGCGGGGAGCACGAGTTGGTGTACACACCCCAAATCGGAGCATTTTTAATGCCACCCCAAAATAAAAAATCTATGGGGTATTTTGAGCTGAAACTTCACATTCTGGGGACACCTTAGACTTATATTACATATTGTAAAATGTCAGTTCTAGGGCACCTTTAATAAGAAAAATAAAATAAAAATAGCTATATCAGTGTTGTGAAATAAAATTTTTCATACCGTCAAATAAGATTTTGGTCAAATTGCCCACCCCTACTGTGAGATAATAGAAGTTCCTCCAGGTTCTCTTTGATAGCTTATCATTGACATTCAATCCATTTCTCCCTCTCACTGTATACAAACAACTTTAATATAAACTTTAATCGTTGACTTATAATAAAGTTTGACGTATATACATTATTACTTCCACAGGGTGACCAGGGTCAAGTAGGGCCCCCAGGACCTCCTGGGCCTCCAGGCCCCCCAGGCCCCAGGGGACCCCCTGGAGACACAGGCAAAGATGGTCCTCGGGGAATTCCAGGGCTCCCAGTAAGTATCTCTAAACTCAAATCCTATCAAAATGTTAGTAGCTGGAGGTTTAGCATGATAATGCAGTGACACGCATGGCTCTGTAATCAATGGCTCCTGTTGAAGGATCATGCTTAAAATCTTCAATAGGATATCAATACTAATAATAATTAATAACAATAGGATATCAATAGATAGATATAGATAGATATCAGTAGATATCCATCACTAACATAACCTTTTTTATATGTACTATCCAGTGACAATAGTGTTTCAAAAAAATATGTATGTACATATATTTTGACTGAGAGAGTTTAAAAAGGCAAAAAAAGACAATTATCCAACAAAATAAAACCCCACCAGGACCTTCAGTTGTTTGTTTGGACCAAGGCAAGAGTGTAAAAATATTAAGTGCAGTTCCCTTTCAAGGGAACTTCGATTCTGCGTCATTGCGTTTACTCTATGGGACCGTCTTCAGTGTGTACTGGCATCTGAATTACGTATACACTTAAATCATGGGGTTCTCAGGTGGAGCTGAGGGTGGATAAGCCTTAGGTTTCAAATTGGGTGCAGCTAGCAGGCAGTGTTTGTATTCTAAATCTTATTAGCTGCTAAACTACACCATGTGCAGAATTATTAGACAAATTGATTTTCTGATCATATATATATTTTTTTCCAGCACATTTTACCAATTCCAAACCACATCAATCTTAATAACTACTATTAATTTTGTATTCAATCATTTATAAGTGATATATATATTGCTCATGAAGGCTGGAAGTGGAAAACGCCTTATATTCAGATGTGCATAATTATTAGGCAGGTTTTCTTTTACAGATAAAATGAGCCAAAAAAGAGATTTAACTCAGACTGAAAAGTAGGGATGGGCGATATGGCCTAAAAAAATTATCACGATAATTTCAGGTATTTATTGCGATAACGATACCAATGACGATAATATATATATATATATATATATATATATATATATATATATTATTACAAATTATTTTCTTCTGTAAAATAGCAGATTGTTATGTTTTAAGGTGCAATATGTAATATTTTTGCAGTAAAATATCCAAAAACCACTAGGCCAGTATTTTGTTCACTTGAGTACTTACAATATCCCAAATGTTTCCAACTATTTGTAAATCGTGAGAAAATTGCAATTTTAACCAAGGCTCCGGGACGTGTGAGGAGTCGCCTGTCAATTGCGTCATACCTGTGTTAACCCTCGGTCTTCCTCGGTTTCCGGTTTTATTTTGTAGAAACCATGGAAACCCCAAAGACGCTTTAATATATTACACATTTTAATAGACAAGGGAACAACTGTTTTGATATATTTATAGACAAAAAACGAATTGTTGTTATATAGCTCAACACGTTTAGTCTTATTGTTTCAATCAATTTTCTTGATTTTTTTCGAGTACCATGCTTTACCATGCCTCAGAGAAAAACACTATTTTGTCAAATAGCTAACATAGGCCATGTCCACACTAATACGTTTTCGTTTGAAAACGCATATTTTTCTCTCCGTTTTGGCCTTCCGTCCACACTGAGACGGCGTTTTAAGTCAACGAAAACGTAGCTTTTGGAAAACGCTCTCCAAAGTGGATAAATTTGAAAACGCCGTCTTCGCGTCGTAATGTGGACTGTGAAAACGGAGGCTTTTGAATACGATGACGTATTTTATGTCATGTGATGCAGTCATGTATCCAATTCAACCAAGATGGTGAACTACATTGTACAACAGTTGTTTTACATGCTCTCCGTTTTGACAGCATTGTTAAAAATTAATGTCAGTTTGTACATACTGCAGATTGCGTTTCTTCAAAGAAGGCAGAATGTTTACTCGCAGTTGCTGTTTAGCGGCGGAACGCGAAGACAGTTGCGTTTCAGACCATACATGGAGCGGAGATTTTGGGTGAGACCTGGACGCTGCCGTGCGTGGTGGGATAACTTTGTGCGTGGAATTGTCGTGCCTGAGGAGTGGCGTGAAAACTTTAGAATGTCTAGGGATTCTCTGTACCATCTGAGTGAACTATTACGACCTCACATTCAAGGCCAGACAACACGACTGAGATCACCGGTGGATGTTGTTACAAAGGTTGCATGTACTCTATACTACTTAAGCGACGAAGGTAGGCTGCGGAAAACGGCGAATGCGTTTGGATTAGCCCGACAAACGGTGTCTAAAATAATCAGAGAAGTATGCAGAGCTATCACATTTCACCTGGGTCCCGAGTATGTTTCACTTCCATTCACAGAACCAGAGGTACAGACACTTGTCACAAACTTTTATGAAACACACGGAATGCCACAGTGTCTAGGGGCTATTGATTGCACGCATGTCGAAATTAAGCAGCCTTCATCAAACTCCACTGATTACATCAACAGGAAAGGCAAATTCTCATTGAATATTCAGGCTACCTGTGATTACAAGTACACATTCATGGACGTTGTTATTAAATGGCCTGGCAGCGTTCATGATGCTCGAATATTTGCCAATTCAAAAATCAATGCTTACTTGAAACATGTAAAGATTCCTTCTTGTCCAAAAGTAATCGTGGAGGGAGAAGATCCTGTTCCTGTATTTCTTCTCGGAGACCCAGCATACCCCCTGCTGCCCTATGTTATGAAAGAGTATGCGAGTGGAGGTTCTACTCCTCAGGAACAATACTTTGGGTATTCTCTGTGCAAGTGCAGAATGGTGATTGAATGCTCATTTGGACGTTTAAAAGCACGGTTTGGAGCATTACGGAGGGCAATGGACATAAATCTGGATGATCTTCCATTCGTCATCAATGCCTGTTTTGTTTTGCATAACTTTTGTGAAGCTAACAGAGAAATCATTCCAGACCAAAATGTTGCTGCAGCTGTCCAATATGACAGAGACTTCCAGCCACCAACACAGCACACTAATATCAGAACAGAATGCAATGAAACTGAGGGGAGGCGAGTAAGAAATGTGCTCACCAAGTTTCTTGACCCTTGAATGATGCTCAGATTGCATATAAATTTCTGTATAGCAGTAAACTGAGTCATGTTTGGATGACATTGAGCTTGTGTGATTAGACTATACATTCAGTTTGTTTTATATACAGTTTTCTGTTAACATGATATAAAATCTAACATGCTTATGCGCCTGGAAAAGTGTTAATTCAACAAATTAACACATTATATTCATCAGATCTGTAAAAAGTGATACACTAATTCTATAAATGAATAAAATGTATTTTGTTTATGAACAATCATTTATTGTGTAATTGCTTCAATATATGCAGCAGGGGGGAAAAGTTAGGCTACTTGTTGTTACTGCATAAAAAAAAAAAAAAACTCCACTCTGTCAAACAGTACAGTGAAAATTAACTCATGCCCTTGTAAGCATTGTAAACATGAATTGTTGAAACGAAAAATGTCCACATAAATAAATTTCACTTTAAGGTAAACTTTATATGTCTGTCATCAGAAAGGAGTCAGAGAAAAACAGAGCATTACCAAAAAAGTCCATTAAACAACTTAAACACAGGACCAACGTTGTAACCATGGCTACAGGAAACTTGAACAAGGCATTAGAATTAAACCAACAATAACAAAAAGTGTTTCTTTTTTTAACAAGCACATATATTGTGTATTAAAGACATGACTACTCTGTGTCAGTAGAGTAAAGAAATTCAGTGTATGAAAATGGAGCAGAATCTTCATGGTGCTGTGGTGGTGTTTGTCTGGTTGGTGCTGAAGAGGGAGCAGAGGCAACAGCTGAACCATACAGGTAACCAGGTTACTGATGGTGTGAGCTGTAACGTTGTGGCAGCGGCGGTGGTGCAACAAATGGAGTCTGGGCCATTGATTGTCTCATAAGCAAAAATACGTCTGTAAGTGAATTTGTTAATTTTTCAATGTTTGATGTCAGTCTGCCAATGTTCTCTGAAAACTCTCTGTTTGCAGCCTCCATCCTCTCAAATGTCTGCCTCCTTAGCTTAAGATCTTCCTGTGCAAGTGTAATGAGCTGTCCTTCATTTGACAATTTTCGCTTAAGCCTCTCTTGTCTGTATGATGACAGCGTTGCGTTCAGCCTGTCACGTCTGTTTTGAGTCTCTGTAGACTCTGATTCCTCACTTGCTGTAGCCGGAGAAGGAGCAGAACTACTGAGCAAAGGAGAAGGGCTATCGCGACTGATTGACGGTGGATAACTTTCATCGCTGGTAACGCTGCTTCTGTTGTTTATGTCGCTTGTTTCAATGCCACAATTAATGGTGGTGACAGCTGGAGAACCACCCCAGATCTGCTTGCAGAGTTCAAAGTACAGTAGTACCACTCTTCCATGCCCGCTTCTCCTTCCGGAGTCTACTGCATGCCTGTACTTAAGCCTGATAGCCTTTAATTTTGTAGTTATTGTGAGTTTTGTTACCTCGTCCTTACTGTGGGGGTAATCGACGGCATCCGCAGGATATTGCTCTTTGAAGCGGTCCAGTATTTCGCCGTATTTGTTTTGGCACGTCTCCCAGTCTACATTTTCGTGGGCTTTGGCCACTTTATACTCTTGTGTTACTCGCAGCAACAACTCCACCTCACTGTCTGTCCACTTAAACTCAGTGCCTGCTTTCCTGGACATTGTCGGAAAGTAAATAAATGCCTAGCGGAAATTACGCAGGTCGAACCGTTACTCATGCGCGTTTTCATACGTTTCAGTGTGGATGAGAAACTTTTGGAAAACGTTTGAAAATGATAGTGTGTACGCGGAGCGTTTTCAGAGGAAAACTCCGTTTTCAAATATATCCGATTTAGTGTAGACGTAGTCATAGCAATCAGATGCAGCTTAATTTTTAGTAACAGTAATACATAATTTTCTCCATCACACAACATGTTTTAAAATTATTGCATGCCATTTATCAACACAAGACATCCAATATTTAATATGATATTCTAAAATCGATCTATCTTATTGCAGTGTGCAACAGTGTCTCACAGCAGCCGCCGAGCGAACACACAGAGTAATGTTATAACATCATTTTCAACACACTCAAATGTATCTAATAATAAACAGAGCTGTGTTACCTCATACTCATGACCGGAAAAGCAGAAGCGGCGCCGGGGACTGTGTCATAATAAAAGTCCCGCTGCTCGTGAGGTGTGTGTTGCGCAATTGCTCCAGCACCTTCTTTCAGCTCCCACAACACTCGGTCCTGCTCTGCTACATACTACAGTATCGTTAATAATCGCATTCATGAAGATGATTTCTTCCTGACTCCAATCCCTATTCCTTTGCACCGTCCATTGAGATGGAGACCACATGTCCCAGATTCTGCTCTAAAACTTGGCATCATCAAGCTACGCCTTTGTTTTGAATAGGCTTCTAGCGACCTCTAGTGGACAACATTATTACATATTGTACCTTTAAGTTGTGTTCCAGTGACTGTGCTGAAAAACATCACACAACAACAATTACACAATAATAATAAAATGTAAACACAGATTCTGTTTTTATTTATACTCTCATGGTGCAAACAGTGGCAAAAATAGTGCAATCAGCAAAAGTAACAATCACCAACCATGTCTGATAACCTGATAAAGTAAAGAAGTTCAGTGTGAAACAGTCAATAACACACTCTTAGAATGTAAATATAATACGTATGTGGAACATGCTACCACCAATTAGGTAGTTAATTTTTCAACACTCTTGTCCCATAGAACAAATTGTAAAAATAGTGCAAACGCTGTATCAATAAGTAACGATCACAACTAGGGCTGCAACTAACGATTATTTCAATAATCGACTAATCTGTCTGGGGGGCATTAATTTCCAACATTTTATTCAAAAACAGAACTGACAGTGCAAATTCACAGTGCAAAAAATCCTCAGAACGTGCAAAAACAGGTTGCTCTTTTAACATCCCTGAGCTGTTAAAGTAATAAAAAACAAACAAAAAATGAACTAACACAAAAAACATACACATGTATGCTTTACATCTGCCAAATATATAGTTTTTTTTTTAAATAAAGTGCACAAAAAGATGTATATTTTTGTTTAAAGGGACCTGAGCTGTCAGAACAATACATCTTTTTTTTTTTTTTTTTTTAAATAAAGAAAAATACAAATCAGAAAACTTAACAGGATTTGTTTGAACGGTAGAACTTCTTCTCTACACTACACTCACTCACTCACTCACTCACTCCCTCCTAAATATATTTGTCAACAATAACTGATATGGGACAAAGCACAGAATAAATACATGACAACAGATCAGTGTTAATTTTGACAGCAAATTTTTATTTAGTTTCAGTCATAGTCTTTTGACTAAAATGCCATTTAGTTTTAATCATGTTTTAGTCATTTGAATTGTTTTAGTAGATTTGTTGTTGTACTATTGTTGTTATACTATTGTTTTAGTAAAATTGTTTCACAAGATTTTAGTTGACTAAATCTAACGGGTTTAGTTAAATTGTAATGCATTAAGAATTTCTCTAAAATTTCCAAACCCAATATACACCTGGAGAAAACATATACTGTATTAAACCTGCAGTAGGGAGTTTTTAGAAAACGTTGACTTAGCCTGAAAATTTGAACAAGCACAACTCACAGGTCACTCCCCCTTGCTCTATGCTGCGCTACAGCCCTCCCTCCACAGCTCCTCCCCCATCACAACGGAGCCTGCCGTGAACGCGCAGGCTAGTAAGGCGGATAAACAGTTATGGTACATTCACTGGTACAGACGAAACATCAACAATATGATTTACATTGACTATGGCCTGCCCATACTTTGACTACAGACTTGGTCCTCAAAACATTACGTATTTTGCAATACATGTAATGTAACTATATGACGTTGCACTATTTCTATAAGTAATAAATAGCTAGTAAGATAATATAACGGTAACTAACTAACGTTACACTATGCAAGTAATTATTCTATCGATATGTAATGCTAAATAAGGTTTGCTAGTACATTATTTCAGCAACATGACAAGCCAGTGAATTAGTAGGTTTCAATAGTTGCTTTGCACAGTGCGTGACATTTTATCTGTATGTTATGCGGCTAGAGTTTTGACACCGAGTCGATGGGCTCCGACGAGGAATTCACACCAACAGCGACTTCGAGGAGTCAACGGGCGGGGAGAAGAGGAAGCCGTGGTGTGCGCAGAGCATCAGGCAGGGGACGGGCAGGCCTGTTTTGAAATTATCTTAGTTGTGTAGTTCTTAAAAAATGAAACAAATCAAGCAGGGATACTTACTTGTCAAGCAGAAATGTGGCTAACTCTGCATCGGTTTTTAATCCTTTCAGGACACGTAGCTCCCTCCACCTCGGAAAAGCCGCTCCGATATTTACCCTCATTTTATTTCGGGCTCTATCTAATTCTTTCTTTTTGGCTTTTTTATCATCGTCATCTGTCTTTTTCCGTTTACCCGTCTTTATTTTATGAGCAGGTGCCACTTGAGGAATTGGCAGTTTGGATTGTTTGTCCGCCATAAGCAAAGCTGCGGCACACCGGTAATCTTGAATTTGAACGCCTGTTGATTGACACGCGAGCTTGATTGACACTGCTAAGACACTCCTCCTGGCTCTGATTGGTTGTTTCTTACCGGGAGCGGTGTATTTCTGGAAATGGCAATAGGACCACTGGGAGGAGCCAGAGCCAGAGGTTTTTTCACAGATTAATGACAGGTTTAACAAATATGTAAAAAATACAT
Source organism: Megalobrama amblycephala (assembly GCF_018812025.1). NCBI lineage: Eukaryota > Metazoa > Chordata > Actinopteri > Cypriniformes > Xenocyprididae > Megalobrama > Megalobrama amblycephala. The sequence continues at coordinate 55,387,609 of NC_063047.1, read as the reverse complement.
TTTTACAAAAGTTACCTACTGCAGCTTTAACCTATTAATATGAATAATATTAAAATTTGAACATGCAATACAGACATAGATTTAACTGCTGTGACATAAAAAAAATATTACCTTATAATTAAATAAAACCACTCCTCCTAAAGAAGAACACAATGTCTTCTTTTCAATGAATGATATATGCATTCTTTATAACAACTTGCATACAACATTCCTTATGGATTAAATATAATTAATATATAATAAATCTTTATTAAAGCTAAAGAGCAGTGAGTGATTTTCTGTCTTTTGTTGCTTGATTAATATTAACCCTTTCGAGCCTGAGTTTAAAATATTCTAACTGTCCCCCCAGAGTGAGTTTTAAGGCGACCATTATTTTAGAATGTTTGCCTTTAATGTTTCCATAGCGACGCATCTTGCGTGTCACGAGCGCTGAACGCAGCCACAATAACACTGAATGACAGATGGATCGCTATTATTTTGTTATTCCTTGTTTATTTAAAATATTCACAAACTTGCTTACTCTCCTGTTGTGAATCATCACTCGACATGGGATCCATTTGCAAGCTTAATGAAGGATACAGGGTCGTACAGGCAGGGGTCAGAATCAGCAAACACAGCAACGGAGAACAGACAGTATCGTGGTCAGAGACAGGCAGTAGGTCAGGGTCACAGGCAAGTATCACAGTCCAGGGAAACAGGCGGGGGTCAATAGGCAGGCAGCGGAGAATCAGTAGACGGTAAACAGACAAGAATGGCAACAGGAAAGCAAACAGGGTATAAACGCTCAGTAATGACAGCCGGGGAAATGATCAAGACTTCGCGTCAGTCTGTGTGAGCTGGCAGCTTAAATAGCAGTCCTAACCAGCTGCAGCTGGCGGATGATCAGAGTCCAAGGTACGGGGCTTATGGGAAATGTAGTGTGCGTCAGTGTAAGTGAGTGAGTGGATGCGTGAATGTCAGTATTCCGGGGATGGAGCCCTCTGCTGGCCAGCGGAGGGAATCACGGGGTTCGTCTCCGTGACAGAGCCCCCTCCCTGCGAGCGACTCCTGGCGCGAGGTGGTACACGACGTCAGGGTCTACCACGTGGTCGAGGGGCCGGTCTTTCTGGGTGGTTGCGGTGGAATTCGTCTATGAGGTTGGGATCAAGTATATCCTCGCCGTTGACCCACGACTGTTCCTCTGGGCCGTACCCCTCCCAATCGACCAGATATTGGATGAAGCGACCCCGACGTCTGGAGTTGAGTAGTTCTCGTACCCGGTACGTTTCCTCGCCCTCCACCAGGATGGCCTGGGGACTCTGCTCACGGGACCTCCCCTCTCCCTCCTCGCTGGGGTCAGCAGCGGGCTTGAGCAGGGAGACATGGAAGGTGGGAGAGATGCGATAAGTGTTAGGTAGGGCAAGACGAAATGAGACAGGTGTAATTTGACGTGTAATTTTGAATGGACCCACGTACCTTGGACTCAACTTCCTGCAGGGAAGTCGGAGGCGGAGGTCCCGGGTGGAGAGCCAGACCCATTGACCAGGGTGATATTCGGGTCCGGGGCGGCGCCGACGATCAGCATGCACTCTCTGGCGGCGGACCGCTTGTCGTAGATGGACGTGGGCCTGATTCCAGGTCTCCTCGCTTCTGGTGAGCCAGTCTGTCACAGCTGGTACGTCGGAGGGTTCTCCCGACCACGGGAACATTGGTGGTTGGTACCCCAAGATGCACTTGAAGGGTGTGATGCCAGTGGCTGGTTTGACCAGGGAATTCTGAGCGTATTCTGCCCATAGAAGGTAGCGGGCCCAATCCTCCTGGTTCTGCTGCAGTATGTTCTTAGGAAGCGAGTGAATTCTTGATTCAACCTCTCAGTTTGTCCATTGGCTTGAGGGTGATAGTCCGAGGTTAGGCTAACGTTAATGTCCAGAGCTTGAAAGAAGGCTTTCCATAATCGGGACGTGAACTGTGGACCACGATCTGAGACGATGTCTTCGGGTAACCCGTAGAGGCGGAAGACCCAGTGGCACAGTAATTCAGCGGTCTGCATGGCCGTGGGAAGTTTGGGCTGAGGAATCAGACGACAGGCTTTGGAGAATCGATCTATGACGGTGAGTATGACAGTGTTACCTTGTGATATGGGGAGGTCCGTGATGAAATCAATGGCTATGTGAGACCAGGGGCGTTGTGGTATGGGAAGAGGTTGGAGTAGTCCGGCTGGTAGTTGTCTTGGGCTCTTGTGTATGTTACAGGTTTGACAATGCTGGACGTAGGTTGTGGCATCCTTGACTAAGGTTTCCCACCAGAAGCGGTTTTGGAGCAGATGAATGGTGGCCATGATACCAGGGTGACCTGAGGAAGGCAGACAGTGAGTGAAACTCAAAACTTGGTCACGGAGATTGGGAGACACATACACTTTATCAGGCGGACAGGCTGCCGGGATCTCTTGTTGAGCGTTCTGCTGCTGAATGAGAGTCATAATGTCCCACTGAATGGGTGCTACCACGACTTGGAATGGGAGAATGGTCTCGAGTTCGCTGGAGGTGTGTTCCTCCTCAAACAGACGAGACAGGGCATCGGCCTTCGTGTTCTTGGATCCCGGACGGTAGGTAACTGTGAAATCGAATCGGGTAAAGAATAGAGACCATCGGGCCTGGCGTGGGTTGAGACTTTTGGCGGTGCGCAGATACTCCAGGTTTTTATGATCGGTAAGAACTGTGAAGGGGTAGTTAGCGCCCTCTAGCCAGTGTCTCCACTCCTCGATGGCCGTTTTCATGGCGAGGAGTTCACGATCTCCCACATCGTAGTTGCGTTCAGCCGAGCTGAGCTTCCGGGAGTAGAAGGCACAGGGGTGGAGTTTAGACATGGGCCCCTGTCGCTGGGAGAGAACGGCCCCCACTCCAGTATTCGAAGGGGATCGAAGGATCAGGGTGACGGAGTATAGGTGCGGTGACAAAGCGCTGTTTGATCTCTTGGAAGGCTTGATGGGCTGCGTCTGACCACATGAGACGATGAACGCCTTTCCTGACCATGGAAGTGAGTGGGCTGACCACTGTGCTGAAGTTTCGGATGAACCGACGATAAAAGTTGGCGAATCCTAGGAAGCGTTGTAACTCCTTCAAGGTATTAGGTTCGGGCCAGTTGAGGACAGCGTTGACTTTACTTTCATCCATGGCGACCCCCTCTGGGCTGATGATGTATCCAAGGAAGGCAGTAGACGTGGTGTGGAACTCGCACTTCTCCGCTTTGGCATAAAGTTGTTGGTCAATTAAGCGTTGCAGCACTGCTCTGACATGTTGAATGTGTTCGTCAATGGTGTTGGAGTAGATAAGAATATCGTCAATGTACACAATTACTGACCTGTCCAGCATATCCCTGAATATATCGTTAACGAAGGCCTGGAAGATCGAAGGACTATTGACCAGGCCGAACGGCATAACCCGGTATTCGTAGTGCCCATTGGTGGTTGAGAAAGCCGTCTTCCACTCATCTCCCTCCCTGATACGGATCAGATTGTAGGCGCAGCGTAAATCGAGTTTGGTGAAGTATTGTGCAGTCCGTAGCTGTTGAAGAGCTGATGGCACCAGAGGGAGTGGGTACCGGAATTTCACGGTAATTTCGTTGAGACCCCTATAGTCGATGCATGGCCGCAGACCCCCATCCTTTTTCCGCACGAAGAAGAAGCCTGCGGATGCGGGTGAGGTAGATGGACGAATGAATCCTTTCTCTAATTCCTCCTCGATATATTTGGCCATGGCCTCGGACTCTGGTTGAGACAGTGGAAAGATACGACCCCTGGGAGGCGAGTGACCTGGGAGAAGTTCAATGGCACAGTCATGTCTACGGTGTGGTGGTAGAGTGTTAGCTTGTTCCTTACTGAAAGCCATGGCGAGGTCGTGGTATTCCCTAGGCAGGTTAGGAACGACTGGAACCTCTGGGTTGACCCAGACAGCATGAACTGGCAGGGGAGTGATCGTGGATAGACATGTTTCTTGACATTGAGCGCTCCATCTGGTTATCTGTCCCTCTCTCCACGAGATCTGTGGGTCATGGAGCCGGAGCCAGGGTAATCCTAGGATGACTGGAGTAGTAGATACAGGAAGCACGTAGAATTGAATATGTTCGTTATGGAGGAGGCCGGTTGACATCGGGAGTTTCTGAGTTAGATGGGTAATCAGTCCGGACCCCAGGGGGCGCCCATCTATCGTGGCTACAGAGAGGGAAGTTGAACATGGAATTAGAGACACGTTATTAGTCCTGGCAAACTCCTCTGAAATGAAATTACCAGCTGCCCCTGAATCCAACAAGGCAGCGGTAACCACACGAACTCCGTTAATCCATAAAATGATTGGAACAGTTACACAGAATATGGGACTGACAGAGCTTAATGTGGCACTCACCGATTTAGCGGCGGCCGATGATGGACGTGAGGGGCATGAGATCCGTTGGTGACCAAGTAATCCGCAGTACAAACACAGACGATTGGTGAGGCGGCGATTTCTCTCCTCAGCAGACAAATGGTAGGTATTAACTTGCATGGGTTCAGGGGTTTCTTCGTCGCATGTTGATACAGCTGGTAAGGGGCGTCGTGAACTTACGTGGCGTGCGCGCTGCAGATTGTCAATGTTAATGGCCAGATCGATCAAACTGTTGAGGTCCCTGCCCTCATCGCGGCAAGCAAGCTCAGTCTGCAGTTCGTGCGAAAGACCCTTCCGAAACAAGACCTTGAGTGTATCATTAATCCAGTTTGTCTGTGCCGCCAGAGTCTGAAAGTTCATGGCGTATTCTGCTGCCGTTAACCTCCCTTGTGATAACTCCAACAGGCGATCGCCTGCTCCCTTCCCCTCTCTGGGGTGATCAAAGACCTGGCGGAATCGTTCGAGGAATTCATGGAATGTGGTGAACGCTGTCCCGTCAGCGCGCCATACAGCCGTAATCCAGTCTAAAGCCTTTCCCGTTAAAAGCGAGCAAACAAAGGCGATCTTACCCATCTCTGTAGTATAAAGTGCGGGTTGTTGTTCGACAAAGGGGGAGCACTGGAGTAGAAAGCCTTTACATTTGGTTGCGTCACCATCAAACTTATCAGGGAATGCTAGGCGGGGATTGACATGAGACGGCGTCTCTGCCGCGTGGGTAATGGCGGCCGCTGCGGGTGGTGGCGTCGCGGCGGTAGTGCTGTGGATACTCTGGATGGCCTTTACCAGTTCCTCCGTTACGGAAGTCAAACAGTTCAATTGGTGCTGGTTAGCAGCGATCTGACTTGCCTGAGCAGCCATGTTGGCATACAGATGATCGTAAGCTGCTGGATCGTGTCTCGGTGAAGTCTTCTGTTGTGAATCATCAGTCGACATGGGATCCATTTGCAAGCTTTAATGAAGGATACAGGGTCGTACAGGCAGGGGTCAGAATCAGCAAACACAGCAACAGAGAACAGACAGTATCATGGTCAGAGACAGGTAGTAGGTCAGGGTCACAGGCAAGTATCACAGTCCAGGGAAACAGGCGGGGGTCAATAGGCAGGCAGCGGAGAATCAGTAGACGGTAAACAGACAAGAATGGCAACAGGAAAGCAAACAGGTAATAAACGCTCAGTAATGACAGCCGGGGCAATGATCAAGACTTCGCGTCAGTCTGTGTGAGCTGGCAGCTTAAATAGCAGTCCTAACCAGCTGCAGCTGGCGGATGATCAGAGTCCAAGGTACGGGGCTTATGGGAAATGTAGTGTGCGTCAGTGTAAGTGAGTGAGTGGATGCGTGAATGTCAGTATTCCGGGGATGGAGCCCTCTGCTGGCCAGCGGAGGGAATCACGGGGTTCGTCTCCGTGACATCTCCGATGGTCTTTCCTCTACCTCCGCTCTGCTATTTATTTATTTATTTTTGCTCCGCTCTGCTTCGCGCTCAACCGCGCTTTTTTATACTCAAACATCTCCGCGTCTTATTGAGAGGCGTAATAGTCGCGCGACACAACAAATCGATAATGAAATTCGTTGCCAACTCTTTTAATAATCAAATTTTATCGAATTTTATCGATTTTATCGATTCGTTGTTGCAGCCCTAATCACAACTATGTCTTCAGATAGTTTACAAAATACAGCTTTGACGCAGCTCTCTCAGTGTACGCGCTTCAGATGAGTACACACAAATCTCCTCACAGCATGCGTGAGTTCTCTTTTGCGTCTTACGGTTGAATGTTTAAATTGGCAAAGTTTAAATGAGTTTAGTTTAAACACAGATAGCAACATGAGATGTTCAGGTCTCACCTGTGCTTGCGTGCTATCAACAACCCAGGTGATGATGGCGTAAATGACTGCTCATAGAGCATACAGCTCTTGCATTGAACATTTGTTTATAGTGATTACGGTAGTTTGCTCTGCATCTGATTTTCTATAACCAAACCAGTTCCAAATTGTGGAGGTAGCTCCTCGCTTAACAACAAGCTCCTCCTCAGCCTCACGTCCGCCTTCTGCTATGCTTGTTTTCACTCCGCACGTGAACAGTGAATTGGTCGCGCACGAAACTACGTCATCAACTAGACTTATCGTTATTATTGCAAGGAGACAAATTTTCATTGTGAGGAGAATTTTCAACGGTATATTGCAAACGATAAGATATCGCCCATCCCTACTGAAAAGTAAAAAATTATCAAATGCCCATGAGAAGGATACAATACTAATGCAATACTAGAAATTGCAAAGTTAAAGCATGACTATTGGACAGCAAAATGTTTGTTGTGTCAGCAGGGTCAGACAAAAACAGGTGGAGAGGAGAAAAGACATGTTAACTGCAAAATAATTAAGAATTAAGGTGAATAATTAAGCGTGAAATCATCAGGAACCCTTTAGTCTCCAGCGCCACCATTTTCCAGAAATGCAACCTACCTGGAGTCTCCAGTGGCCTGTTGCTCAAAGCCGGTTACAGTTTCTAACCCAGGAAAGTTCAAGATTAGTTTGAGTAAACTCTGTTTTTTCAGGCTTATGAAGGTGGATTGGTTTTTAGCTGATAACTTGAGATACATGGCAAACCTGCTCCGGAGCAGATTTTATTCTGAGTTAGAGATCAGACCAACCCAAATTTCGAGACCGTGTGGACGGTGCGCGTGCAACAGCGCATGTGCAAGCAGGAAAGAAGAGTCCACTAGGTGGCAATATGCACAGTACTGGGCACAATGTGCACTACCTTGCACTTCTGGAGACTCCAGGTAGGTTACAGTTAACCGAGATTAGATACAGTCTATATCACATTGGGTTTTGGATGTGGTTTCTTTCACCTTCAAGTCACGTGGTATCGTTGCACCTCTAGCTGTCAGAGTCCATACTACTCTGAGTGTGGCTTGCTCAAAGGCATTGGCAAGAGGTGCGCCTTTGCAAGATGTTTGTGCTGCGGCAGGCTAGTCCTCTCCGCACACATTCATTAGGTTTTAATTAGACAGAGTCAGAGTTTTACAGTGTGGATGTGAATTCAACCCCAGGATCACAAGTCCTCTTGGGTTGATTCATTCCTGTAACTGCAGTTTTGTGCTTGTGTATACTTTTCACAACCTGTGATGCAGGTATTCTTTCAGTATGGCGTAGTGGGTATTAATCTTCACATAGTTTCAAAGCAATGACGCAGCATCAAAGTTCTCTCATAAGGAAACGTCTCAGGGTTACGTATGTAACCCAGTTCCCTGAGATGGGAATGAGACACTGTGTCGCATTGCTATACTTTAAGTACGCCTGTGCGACTTCTTCAGAAAAATGAATCTGGTGACGCCATGTTCAAGGGGCTATTTTATAGATAAAGTCAAGTACTACGTAGCATCACCTGACTTTGTCCATGACCAATGCTATTGTCACATGTGTACACGTGATTCAGACAATGGCACAATCTGAAGATGTTCCCATAGTGTCAACACAATGACGAATTTCATTCCCATCTCCTGGAACCGGGTTATATACGTAACCCTGAGATGTTTGTCTTATTCAGTCCAGTCAATATAATAATATTGTTTTTTCAATCTTTCTGATACTCATTACTAAGAAAGGAACAAATGCATTTTAATGTTTCCTATGAACAGTTAGCACTAAATATATGTTGTGTCCCTCACAGGGAGACCCTGGAAATCCAGGGGAGATCGGTCAAATGGTAAGTGTCTTATTGTATTTAAAGCTGCTAACATCATAGCCTCTTCAATATACAGTAGTTACACCATGTCTACGTGTCAAAAGATAATAGAACCTATTACAATCAGTGATATTGTCTACACTGGATGCGGCGCGGTTCAACACAACGTGACAACAAATTCCCAACAATAAATGGATTCCCCATTCTATTTCTGACATAGCCCAAGTGCAGTTTGTCACATTCAGTGTCATGGGATTTTTAATGACCACAGAGAGTCAGGTTCTCTGTTTAATGTCTCTTCTGAAGGATGGTGCATGTTACAGTATAGTGTCCCCATCACTATACTGGGGCATTAGGAACCACACAGACAACAGGGTGAGCACCCCCTGCTGGCCTCATTTCACCTCTTCCAACAGCAACCTTGTTTTCACAGGAGGTCTCCTATCCAGGTACTGACCAGGCTCAACCCTGCTTAGCTTCAGTGGGCAACTAGTCTTGGGCTACAGGGTGATATGGCTGTGGCTATAAAACCACTGACCAGCACTTGGATGCTGTTGTTGGTTTTTCCAATATGGCGCAGCAGCAGTAGCATGATAGTCTGTCTGTTTATTGTTTATTCCTCATTTTAAGTTTACATTTGGTTTGTTTATTCTTTTTTTTAAGCTCACATTTTATTTTTAATTTTGAAAATATTAGTTAGCAACTCTGTGTTTTTGTCTTAATAAACGATCAGAAACCATAGAGTAGCTGGAATGGGATTTTTGGACTTGCTGCTTGTGTTTGGATTGACGGCTCATATCTGATGGGAACTGATTTGAGTGGATCAGCGGTTTGTGCATGTTCCTGCATTAAATTTGGTCCACTCTTGGCTGGCACTTCCTGGAGGTATAGCGCAGCCTGGAAAGAGCTTTCTCCCACACTGAAACTAGGAATGTGTGGTTGAGCAGGCCGTGGCCCAGAGCTGTTTGGAATCAGATTCCAGGCTTGTTGCTTAAGTTCATCAAATTGCAGTTATTTATTTTTATATATAATTGCATTGTTCATCTTATCTGCTATGTACTCATCTACATTTTTTGCACATTCAGATTCTTCTGTGTGCATTTGAAAAATGGGAACTATAATGGGAGGTATACTCTTGCTCTCTCACCTATGAGTAATTGTCAGAATTGTTATATATATATATATATATATATGTGTGTGTGTGTGTGTGTGTGTGTGTGTGTGTGTGTGTGTGTGTGCTAAATCATGTGCATTTGGGGGTAGAATTATTGCAGTTTTCCAAATAAATGTAAAGAGATTCACAAAAAATAATTAAATTCACAAATAAATAAAATGAGATTTGCTAATAAAAAAAACATATTCACTGTGAGAAAGCCAGATGGCAAGGCAGAAGGACACAGGATTTCCATAAAAAAAAGTTTTATTTTATCCAAATAAAATAAGAAAAATTAAGAATACAAAAATAAATCAACTTAACCTAACAAATAACTAAGATCAGAAAAAAACAAACAAGCTTTAACTCAATATAAAGAATAACTAACGAGAACTGAACAGAACAAAAACTGACCCTCTAACTGAAACAAAACCAGGTATTTAAGACAAACGGTGAGCTCACTTAAACAAGACAGGGGAAAACATACAAATCAACATTTTGCAAATCAACAAATAAATTCACAATTCACTAGTTAAAGTAAATATAATAACAAATGAAACTAAAATAATAAAGGCAAATAATGAATGTTAATAATAGAAGCAAGAAGAAAAATCAAAATCAAATTTCATTCCCTGGATAAATATTTATCTTTATTTTATTAAATCTAACTTATCATGTGGGCGCCTCACACACGCATACGCTACATATCAGTTCTAGCATTGCTAATTTTACATTTTAGCCATTTATCAGCAAATGCACTAAAATGCATCTAAAGTTAACACTGCTCAGTTTAAATGGTCCGCTATCCGTCTGTACCAGTCAGCACACGCAACGCCCAACCAAACACATTTTTGTGCATGTGAAGGATGATGTTTTACAGGGATATTGAAAAAGAGTGAAATAGAAAGCCTTATTTACATAAGGAACAGTAGTTCAGCAAGCAATAAATGTTACATCGTGAATATGGAAACATTTGGATTCCTCCCGAATGAGAGAGGTAGGCTATGTGAGCCTAACTCAGATTTGCTTTAAATAAATTCATTTCTGCTTTATAATGAATACCACTATAGCCTAATTTGTGTTTCAATTTATAATATATAGCTACTTATTTTTTGTTCTTGTTCTGTTCAGAATAAAATAAATTTAAAGGATTTTCTGTGGAGTTGTCACATGTCTGTCTGTTTGTCACTATGTTCTTTTGTCACATGTCTCCCTTTGTTTAGTTTTCCAACCTTTAGTTAGTTGTCATGGTTTCTGATTTGATTAGTGGTTGGTTTGTTCACTCTTTTTCCTGTCACTGTTATGTTGTGGATATGTTACCTACCCTTTGAGTTCTTATTAAACCTTTTGAGTTCATTGGAAACCTGCTTCTCCTGCTTTCTTCTGCCTGTGTCAAGTCAAGTCAAGTCACCTTTATTTATATAGCGCTTTTTACAATGCAGATTGTATCAAAGCAGCTTTACATTGATAACTGGTACATAATTTTTGCTGCACAGCAGCTCTTCAAGAATAGTGTCAATGCAGGCAGATCAAACTTGGGAGAAACCAGGCTTAGTCGGGGGGCCAGTTCTCCTCTGGCGAACAGTGCTTTGTTACGAATCAGGTTGCTATCATAAATCTGATAGGATCGCAACATTCAAAGTATTTATTTCAAGTTCCATCCAGTTGAGGATCGTATTCATCACGCCGGTATGGACGGTTTGTTGAGGAACTGTGCTACTGGCTGTCGTGTCGATGAGGCCTTCACAGTGGATGATCTAGTCGACTCTATCTCTGCTGATACTTCAGGGCTGCGTTGTGGTCGTGTCCAATTGAGGATCGTATTCAACACGCTGGTATGGTCGGTTTGTTGAGGAACTGTGGCACTGGCTGTCGTGTTGATGATGTCTTCACAATGGATGATCTAGTCGACTCGATCTCTGCTGATACTTCATGGCTGCGTTGTGGTCGTGTCAAGGCGCAGGTCCTTGGTCTCAGCTGGATACGGCCCGGATCCGGTTGACTACGGTAAACCTCGGGATAAACAGAAAGACTAATATTAGCATAGATGCCATTCTTTTTCTGATGTAACGAGTACATCTGGTGTTATAGGAAGTGTTCCCGGTTCCGGCTGACCTAATTTATACAGCCTAATAATCCTTTAACGGATTTGAAAATATAAATTGATAATGTGTTATGTGTATGCCAGGTTAACCCTCTGGAGTCTGAGGCTGATTTGGGGCTTGGAGAAGTTTTGACATGCCCTAACATTTGTGCTTTTTTCAGTTGTTCATAAACATATAAATGACAAAAGTGTCATTACACTGTATTCAGCACAAACTAGGCTACAATAATATGTGAGGAACATGTATGTACATGTTTGTATTTTTGAAGGAATAATGTTTATGCGTGGTTATTGAAAAAACAAAAACTTAAGTCACTGAAATAAGGCCAAAAAAAGTATATATAATCTGTGTTCACAAGACTTTTGGGTATTGGAGGTTGTAGACTAGAGTTTTTGCTTCAGAATTATGTAAAAATTATGCTGCCTACTCCTTCATATAAAACAATATATTGATTTAGTTTTTGTAAGACACTTTTTGTCAAGAAACACAGTATGCATGGGGACGTGAATCTGCATGAATAATGGGCCATTTACATCTGAGAAGACAAAGGAATCACATAGTAATGATCTGAAATGACTTGCATATTAATGAGGCCTATCAGTCAGGTAGGCTGTGAAAAAAACCCTCTGTAATAATGTCTCAGCTCATCATAAACAGCAATACTGTGAAATATTATTACAATTTAAAATAATGGTATTCTATTATATTCTTTAAAATATAATGTATTTCTGTGGTGCAAAGTGTCTGAACAATTATGTTACCTCTATGGCATTTCATATAGGCTTTTAGCTTAAAAGCATGCACATTTGGAGAAATATTGATGGATTCTTATATATTTATGTCAATTTTCTATACTGAGAAATAATATGTATTGTCATCACTATGAGTGTTGGATACTGTGTTTTTAATTCATACTTGCAGCCGGAGGGCGCTCTTTACACCTTTAGTCCACAAATTCATAATATAAAGAAGAAAAGGAACTAGGAACTAATGGCATGTCTTCTAGAGATCGCTAACCATTGCTTTAACATCCAAATAAACACTTTTCAAGACAATAAATACACGATTGAGACAATGAATGCATGTATTGCCTCTGAATTTGCGTCTGAATAGCGCTGGCTCCGTGGGCGTGGCCGCATTAGCGGATAATGAGCTGAATCACAGACTTCTGACATGGCTCTCTTTTCATACAGATTACATAAACACAGAATGTTTGTTTTCGATTTGACTTGCACGATTTAAAACCTGACATTTCAACATTTCTTTAGACGTAAGTGTCATTTTTTTGTCATTAGTATTCATAAGTTACAGTTCATTTTCTGAGAACTATCAGATTGGACTTCGTTCAGAGGGAGAGGAGAGATCACGCATCATGTTAGTTTTCTTTATTTTACAAAAAGCACAACATTGTGTTTTTACTCTGAGTGTACACAAATAAAAGAAGATATTCTATAGTTTCAATTGATATATTACTTATGTCTCTATGACAAGAAATGACGGAGTATTTTAAGTCTGTTTTGCTGCAATGTGAAAAAAACCCTGCAAAACGCGCCGGCGCGTTTTCAGACCTCAGGGAGTTAAAGAGATGTGTTTTTAGTCTAGATTTAAACTGACATCTGCATCCCGAACAATGCTAGGAAGATTCTTCCAGAGTTTGGGTGCCAAATAGGAGAAGGATCTCCCATTTTTAGTTTTGTCCTAAAAATGTTCTGAGAACATTATCATGTATTGTTCTTGTAATGTTTTCAGCGGGTAGTTTTATTTTAGTTCCCAGAATGTTTTTCTATAAGTTAGGATAACATTCTCTAAAAAACATTCTAAAAATGTTTAGCGATAACATTGTTAGAACATTATTCCCTAATGTTCTTATAATGTTTTCAGCGGGTAGTTTTATTTTAGTTCCCAGAATGTTCTTCTAAATGTTAGGATAACATTCTCTAAAAAACATTCTAAAAATGTTTAGCGATAACATTGTTAGAACATTATTCCCTAACGTTATTATAATGTTTTTAGCAGGTAGTTTTATTTTAGTTCCCAGAATGTTCTTCTATATGTTAGGATAACATTCTCTAAAAACATTCTACAAATGTTTAGCGATAACATTGTTAGAACATTATTCCCTAACGTTCTTATAATGTTCAGCAGGTAGTTTTATTTTAGTTCCCTGAATGTTCTCCTTAAAGGTAGGATAACATTCTCTAAAACATTCTAAAACTGTTTAGTCATAACATTGTTAGAACATTATCCCCTAACATTCTTATAAAGTTTGTAGTGGGAAATTTTATTTTTGTTCTTAGAATGTTCTTCTAAAAGGTAAGATAACATTCTCTACAAAACACTCTAAAAAAGTTTTGCGATGACCTTCTATAAATGTTTAGTCATAACATTGTTAGAACATTGTCCCCTAACATTCTTATAAAGTTTTTTAGCAGGAAGTTGTATTTTTGTTCCCAGAATGTTCTCCTAAATATTCAAAAAAGAAAAAAGAAAGAAAGAAAAAGCTTAGCTATAACATTGTTAAAACATACAATTTTATTAATCTCAAAAATAAAACAAAATCTAACAGGTCTATTAATGGCATCCACATAAATTATTGGCTTTAGAAACAGTAAATGTCCAACATCACATGTTGAAGAACTCTAAAGTCCAGTGTGTAATCCTGCATCTGACTGCTGTGTTTGCTCTGAGTGCTCATCACTGTCTTTGCTTGACCTGGTTCTTGCAGAAAAAATAATACAGTCATCCGTATTAATGTTCTAGTTTTCTTGTCTTTTAGTTTTCCAGCTGCTCTGCCAGTTAGCAGCATTGGGCTGTCTGTGTGTAGAGCGTCTGTGTGTAGAGTTTTTCCTCAGAGCCTATAACAGAGGAGCATACAACAGTGTAAACACAAAATACATATTACATTTTAAGATCACAAACAATATTGATATTCAATAGATATAATACTTTAAGTATCTACTCTGTTTGCTATTTAAAACACATCTACTTAATCCATTTTGTTAATAACACAACTACAAACTTTGATGTTGGCTTGAAAAGCATGAACCTCGAACCGAGACTCGAACTCGAGTCAACTTGTGCAGAGCTGCAGCAAAACGGTGCAAACAATTCTATTGCTATGACATAGCTAGTTTTCATCAGTTATTTTGTCTATGGATCGTTACATCTCTTACAGATTTCTGCTTTTCTTTTCATTTAGATACAGATAAAGTAGCACTGTATTTGAATGCATCAGCGAGAGCAACTGTGTGTGTGAATTAATCCTACCAGTGTAGCATCTCTTTGCTAATAGTGAAGTTGTAGGTTTTAGTTACTTTAAAAGCAGAAAGAAAAATATATGCCATAACTTTCAGTTTCTATGCTGTTTTGTTATTGTTAAGTTATAGGACAGTTGACAAGTTTCTGTGCTCCTGGAGGTTTCCGTTTGCAATCTGCACATTATATATGAGCTACAGTATGTGCGCATGGACGCTTGTTTCCACCATGGAATAAGAAAAAATATAAACTGCTGACATTTTCTCGCAATTGGGAGTTACAATGTCAATGTCATTGTGCAATGTTTTTTTTCTCGCAATTGCTTTTTTTTTTGGCTGACTTTTCTCAGAATTGTGAGATAAAAAATTGCAACTGCAAGTTCTCAATACTGTGTCACTACCTGGATGATCCACGGCTGTTTTTGTGTTTTGTGATGGTTGTTCATGAGTCTCTTGTTTGTTCTGAGAAGTTAAACTGATCTCTGTTCTTCAGAAAAATCCTCCAGCTCCTGCAGATTCTTCAGTTTTCAAGCATCTTCTGCATATTTGAACCCTTTCCAGCAGTGGCTGTATGATTTTGAGATTCATCTTTTCACACTGAGAACAACTAAGGTACTCAACTATTAAAAAAGTTTCAAACATTCACTGATGCTCCAGAAGGAAACACGATGCATTAAGAGTCCGGGGTCTGGGAATATTGGGTAGTTTTAACTGTTAAGGAAAAACAAGGGACTCATGAACAATCATCACAAAAAAAACAAAAAAAAACCCATCCGGGTAACGACATAGTATTAAGAACCAAAGGTTCCCAAAATTTTGAACAGGGTTATTTTCATAAATTCAGCTATTTATTTTCTTGTGGACTATATGTAAACATCTTTTATGTAAAATATCTTACTCAGGACAGTACTAAATAAAAAATAGCATGCAGTTTTTATGATCTCTCCTATTCTGTTAAAATTATTCACATTTTCACAGATTCTGCAAAGGGTTGCCCAACTTATGCATAACACTGTATATGACAACTGTTAAGTCTGATCAGTTACAAATGATAGCACTGAACTTCAGAACAGTCTTATGGTCTGTGTTTGGTGCTTGAAAATGACCCCAAGCTTTACTCACCCAAGCCATCCTAGGTGTATATGAAGTAAAATATCTAGCTTTGGCCAGACCACTAGATATTTTACTTCATAACTTGTTAAATATGGATATTTTTCTTACACAAATGCATCGCTTCACACTTCAGAAGGCCTTCATTAACCCCCTGGAGCCGTTTGGAGTACGTTTATGATGGATAGATGTGGATGGATACACTTTCTTCAGCTCATAATCGTGAACCCTGTTCACTGCCATTATAAAGCTCAGAGGAGTCAGGATATTTATTAATATTTCTCTGATTGTCTTCGTTAGAAGCAAGAAAGTCATATAAACCTAGGAGTAAAGGCCTTTGCACACTGAGTCCGAAATTTTTGCATGCGTTTTTTCCTATTCGCAATCCTAAAAAATCGTCAAGCACAGAGACCTTGCACACCAAGTCCGATGCGTAAAAATTAATGCGTTGCGGAAAAAAAGAAGAAAAAAAAAAAAGAAAAAGCAAAACAATACAAAATTAAGCCTTCAAGCTGTGAGCACGATTTAGTCGTCTCCTCTCTTCTTAAAAAGAGAAAAAGAAAGAGGAAATATTGGATCCATTAAATTCCGAGATTGCATAGAGAGAAAGGAGAGTTCCACCTCATCAAGGAGCTGTGGGATTATCCCGAGCGTTTCAAATTTTACTTCAGGATGTTCAGTTTGATGCTTTACTACTGGCACAACCTGTATCTTTGTATTCCGCATGTTGTTTGTCATTAAGTGCTGCTGTTTTGTGCTGTAGAAGACGTGGATCAACTTGTCAGATGGCGTTCTGGATTTTTGCGTTCGCGTACGGTGGCTCTGAATTGTCAAAACGTCTCTCAAAATGCGTGCCACGGATGCGTAAAACGCAGAAAATCGAACCTGATACAAATATTTTTTTGACGGACGAAAGATTCTGAGACAGTGTGCAAACGCAATTGACATAACGTGAGGTCAAATTTATTTTTTAACGTGAAAGTTTCGCATGCGAATTTTGGACTCAGTGTGCAAAGGCCTTTAAGCTTGGGCTAATTTTAATTTGAAAGTGAACTAATCCTTTAAGGGTTAAAAAATTTAGTCTCGGAGGAAAACATAATAATATTAATAATAATAATAATAATAATAATGTTCAAATAGGTTAACAATATGTTGCATTTCTTAAACCAACATTTACTAATTTTGTTCAAATATTAGTAAATAATTACTACAAACTTTTCCTAAAGGACATTCTATTAAGATTTACAACAAAACTTACAAAACCACTTACCCATATCCTCCCATTCACTTCTGCAGGTAAATTTTTGCCAGATTGTGTCCTTCACAATGGCTGTCTGTCAGCCCCAAAGTACCTAAAAAATTAAAACATATCTTTATGAATTACTTAAATATTGAGGTCAAATTTATTTTTTAACGTGAAAGTTTCGCATGCGAATTTTGGACTCAGTGTGCAAAGGCCTTTAAGCTTGGGCTAATTTTAATTTGAAAGTGAACTAATCCTTTAAGGGTTAAAAAATTTAGTCTCGGAGGAAAACATAATAATATTAATAATAATAATAATAATAATAATGTTCAAATAGGTTAACAATATGTTGCATTTCTTAAACCAACATTTACTAATTTTGTTCAAATATTAGTAAATAATAACTACAAACTTTTCCTAAAGGACATTCTATTAAGATTTACAACAAAACTTACAAAACCACTTACCCATATCCCCCCATTCACTTCTGCAGGTAAATTTTTGCCAGATTGTGTCCTTCACAATGGCTGTCTGTCAGCCCCAAAGTACCTAAAAAAATTAAAACATATCTTTATGAATTACTTAAATATTATAAGAAAGAAATAATCAGATTAACACTTTTAAGAAGCAAATGTACAGTATCCGTATGCATATAGATTAGAACACAATATTGCATAACGACGGATTAAAGTACCTTTGTTGTAAATGAAGACTTTTTGTTGCATCATCAGTGTCGGTCCGTGTACGTTTTGATAGTTTGTTTTCCAATTTGAAATGAAATACGCAGAAACGAGAAAACGGTCGTTTCCCGTTTTCTCGTTTGTTAAAAAAAAAAAAAAAAAAAAAAAAAAAAACGGAAAAACGAGATTTTGACTCGATTTTCGGGTCATGGATAGAAAATGGAAACACGACTTCAAAACTCGTTTTCCACATGTGGGCGGTCATTACACGCCCCTTTCAGCCGATTGGTCAATCAAATCTGAGCCAGTGACATCATCTTCAGTTCGTTCAACAAAATAACAGTCCTCTGCCGCTATATCAGTAGATGTCATAAATCGGCTTTCTTCTGTGCAACCAGAAATATTTATTTCAGAAATGTTAATCAGCACACAGACTGTTGTAATGCTGTTTGTAGTTTAATATGCATATTGAATATGCATATTTGAAACTGCACTACCCACACAGAGGAGTGGATGAAAAGCACAGATTTATAAAAAATAAAAAAAAATTACAGTTTTTATTTTATTCTATTTTGAATAAATAGAATAAATCACAATAAATAAGTAGTGTAAGCAATTTTGAAAAACGAACAATAGCTCATCTCTCTTTATTTATTTATTTTATATAGCCTAACATTGCCTGCTGAATATAGGCTAATGTTAATAACCCTTTGGTTAAAAGATTGAGGGAATATGTAAAGATCAAACATTAAAGATCAAAATTACAGCTACATAGCTATTTTAGTTATGACAAAAATAATATATAAATGTTATGCCAAAACGAATTAATTTAAAGCTGAACTGAAACAGAAACCGGCGTTATAACTACCTCTCTAATTTGACACAAATCCAAATGTTTCAATATTCACGATTTGGAGGCTAAACTATATTTATTATTTAAACTCTTTTATTGTAGGCCTACACAGACTACTTAAAATGAACAGTATAACTTTTTATATATTTGGTTGAATGTATGTTATTTTGACAGTTAACAGGCTGTTATGTCAAGTTACTAAAACTGGGCTGCGTTCAGCCCCGACAAAACGTTGCAAAACGTTTTTTAAACGGAAACGGTGGCGCGTTGAACACCCTGTTCTGATGACGCAAGAGCTGCAACTATGGCAGCTGAGAAGGCCATTCTTTGTGTTCTTTTTGAAGAATTTTCTGATCCTGATGAAGTCGGTATAAATACATGTTTAATACTACAAAATACGCTCGATGTTACAGTCACTGCCCTTGCCGTCCAGAATAAAAGAGAACATCCCAATCGAGTGAAGGGATTTGTGGAAACTTCTATTATTGTTATACAACATTTGACTTGCACTTCATGATGAAAAGACAAACATTTCAGGTGAAGGATAATCTTCTTACCTCCGTGACTGTGTTGATCTATATTTTTTATTGTTTGTATTAGGCTTATCAATAGCTGATCACTGTTGTTGTGCTATATATATGATATTGTAATATTTACCAACTATTCTCCTCTGATTATAGAAAAGTTTATTAAAGTGTCACAATAGCAAAATATATTAGTATTTTTATGTTACATTAATACCCATTGTGCGAGCTGTCTCTTTAATACCGCGCGGTTTATACATCTTGCCACTGATTGGGCTGACATTTCTGACACACCCACCAAACAAGAGAAAACGTATCTCAAACCCGTTGCACACCGTTGCAGACCGTTTCCAGGAAACATGTCGTTCAACCCAGAAAACGAAGCAAAATGTTGCGCACCGGTTTGAGCTTGAACGTGCCCCTGATGTTGTGTGTGCGTGAGGCGCCGACGCGTTCACTTGAATTTTCTTATAAAAGCGGAAACAACTTAAAATACTCAGACATTTATGGTCAAATATATGTAACACGGGTGTGTCTCATACGTCCTGAAAAGTGAAGCTGCGGGCTCTTTGATCGCCCCCTGGAGGCTGGATGCAGTACAGGTCATAAACCCCGCCCTCTCAATGCAGTCGAATGAGACTTCAGTGAAAACTTAAAAATAAATTCTGCTTCAAATAAAACTTTCTGAAAGATGGTTTTGGTCATTTAAGGTAGTTGTTATCACGCTGATATATATTCAATTGTTTGTTTTTATGATGATTTAGATTTTAGCTAGCAATTGATGCTATAAAAACGGGGCGTGTCGTCATGATTCGAAGTTGATTGACAGCTTGTCTGAGGACTGTCGGAGCTTCGAGGGGAGATTGAAGATGTATAACTAACTATTAATTTTCGATTTCTTTGTTATTTAACACCAACAAAATGAGTTGTTCAGCAGCTGTACTAACCGACCTACAGGACCTGACGGATCACTGAACTTTTTTTCTGTAACATTAAATGTGGGCGTTATAAGCTAATTAATAAATGTTATTAGTTAAGATAACACACCTAATGTTAACCATGTCGGGAAAAAGCAGGTGATCGTTATCTGGCAGTTACTTATTATTTTTATGGGTATAAAATAATAATTAGCAGGACAAAACTAATGATAGCTTACTCTAATTACAGCAATCGATCTCCTGTAACGTTAGTTGAACTTGATTTAAAATGGCAGGACCGTTTCTGACGATTTAGAGTTGTTTCTAGTGGCATATTATATTGAGTTTATCTACTGAATTTGCTGTTTCAAAAATATTATTGCTCTAGAAACAGAATAGCCTATTATTTTATAGGTAGAATTTTAAATTGTGTATAATTTTTATAGTCTATTTAAAATACATGAATGATGACGCAGTCGTCTGGGCGGAAGTTTGATATCGCGACTCCGCCTCCGGGCTCCACTGACGATTCCTTCTGCGCAATGCCCAGGCTCCAAACTTTTTTTTTTGACGTATTGCGTAACGTGTCAGCGCCCATTCATCAGCCCATTTTGGCTTCAGTTTAATACAATGGAAGGAAGCGGCGTCGCGTCGTCCATCTTTTTTTACAGTCTATGATGTAACACCATTCGAATCTGTGAATGGTTAAATAGGCCTATTATTTTTGTACACTCACAATAAAAACAAAACATTGCTCGTAAAATAAACAAAGACATTTTCTGCCGTCTCGGTTTCCTTTCTGTGAACTTCTCAAAAATGAACCGACACTCATATTATCGCATTTTTTCCCCTTTCATTTTGGTAATATGTTAATTACTTAAGTGAAATACATTTTTTTATTTATTCCTTTTATATAGGCCTAATAGAATCCTTTGTTCGCCGTTCACAGAAGCGCTGCAGGTGCGTGATGATGATGAATCCTCATGTTCTGTTGTTTATTCTGCTATTTGTTCATAGGCTAAAACTAAACCCCTGGGATTTTTTTAATGATTCACATCCATTTATCAAATTTCGTTTAACTCTAATTTAATATAATCTTGTCGGTTAATGAAACGATGATCGCATCAGTTTGAAAGTCAGGGGGGAAAAACAGAAATTATATTGACATGGCAACAATAATTTTCGTTTAGTTTAAGTTTTTCAAAACATCCACAGAACTGCATACAGTACATTTTCCCGCTGTTTAAGCCACGAATATTTACAAAATAAAATAATTACAAAGATGATAGAAGATAATAAAATAATTACAAAGATAATAAAAGTTCTATGTTTAATATACGAGAGTTTTTGTTTTGCTGTTGTCCACTAAAGCAATTGACGCAGAATCGCCAATAGCCGTTAAATCGAAATTGAAAGTAAAATGTTCAGGGCCATTTATAGCTAATTCATTCAAAAGCGAAGGAAAGACAGAAAAAGTGAGGATAGCAAGAAAACTGTGACATATAATAATGCTCACTGTGTTCATAAAAGTGTTTAATTTAAGAGATAAAATCTGTATGGCCATTTATAAGCTAAGGAAAACTAAAAAGCCCCCCGATGGTGATACCGTTATTAGGTTTTGCCACCTAGTGGATAGCCTATTTTCTAATATGACTGCATAGTCTACTGCAAGGAATGCGTCTGCTAAATGATTGAATTTAAATGTATAAAATGTAAACAAAACATTAAAATAAGAAAAAAAAAAGTGCACTAGCCACTGATCTATAATAGAGAATAGTCTATCATTATGTATAGCCTATTGATCGGTGGTAGTAGCCCAAAGGATGTCATGCGCTAGGTAACACGCAGAGGCATTTACATTTTACATTTTAAAAACACAATGACAGCTTAAAAACAGACTTAATTAAACTTACTGTAGGTTTTTTAAACTTTTTTTATCTGTGCAAACATATTTCTGTGAAATATGCGTTAGGTTGCACAGAAGAAAGCCGATTTATGACATCTACTGATATAGCAGCAGAGGACTATTATTTTGGTGAACGAACTGAAGATGACGTCACTGGCTCAGATTTGATAGACCAATCGGCTGAAAGGGGCGTGTAATGACCGCCCACATGTGGAAAACGAGTTTTGAAGTAGTGATGGGAAGTTCGGTTCTTTTCCGCGAACCGGTTCTTTCGGACAGTTCGATTCAATAAACCGGTTGAAAAAACCGGTTCACCGGTTCTTTTACGCTCCGACTAGGGCTGGGCGATATATTGCATGCGATTCTCACGCGCATTTCGTCAGTAAAGCCTGTTCCCTGATTACCGCTAAATCGCCATCACCTGCTTTCAAATGGAGCGCCATTTAACAGACAGAGCCGTCCCTGCTGAAAAAAACAATAGAAACCATTACAGAAATCCTAATGGTTTCCACTACAAAACCATTACAAACCATCAGCCATTAACCATTAAAACCATTACAAAATGGTTTCCATTACGTAGTGTGTTTTGGGCACATTCCATTAGGATTTATTGGTTTGTATTGGTTTCCATTACAGATTTGTATTGGTCTTTATTTGCAAATATTTAATGGTTCCCATTGCAGTTTTCGTATTGGTTCTAATGGTTCCATTACAAATTTGTATTGGTCTTTATTTGCACATAATGGTTCTTCCCATTGCAGTTTTTGTATTGGTTCTAATGGTTCCATTACAGATTTGTATTGGTCTTTATTTGCAAATATTTAATGGTTCCCATTGCAGTTTTTGTATTGGTTCTAATGGTTCCATTACAAATTTGTATTGGTCTTTATTTGCACATAATGGTTCTTCCCATTGCAGTTTTTGTATTGGTTGTAATGGTTCCATTACAGATTTGTATTGGTCTTTATTTGCAAATATTTAATGGTTCCCATTGCAGTTTTTGTATTGGTTCTAATGGTTCCATTACAAATTTGTATTGGTCTTTATTTGCACATAATGGTTCTTCCCATTGCAGTTTTTGTATTGGTTCTAATGGTTCCATTACAGATTTGTATTGGTCTTTATTTGCAAATATTTAATGGTTCCCATTGCAGTTTTTGTATTGGTTCTAATGGTTCCATTACAAATTTGTATTGGTCTTTATTTGCAAATATTTAATGGTTCCCATTGCAGTTTTTGTATTGGTTCTAATGGTTCCATTACAAATTTGTATTGGTCTTTATTTGCACATAATGGTTCTTCCCATTGCAGTTTTTGTATTGGTTCTAATGGTTCCATTACAGATTTGTATTGGTCTTTATTTGCAAATATTTAATGGTTCCCATTGCAGTTTTTGTATTGGTTCTAATGGTTCCATTACAGATTTGTATTGGTCTTTATTTGCACATAATGGTTCTTCCCATTGCAGTTTTTGTATTGGTTCTAATGGTTCCATTACAGATTTGTATTGGTCTTTATTTGTAAATATTTAATGGTTCCCATTGCAGTTTTTGTATTGGTTCTAATGGTTCCATTACAAATTTGTATTGGTCTTTATTTGCACATAATGGTTCTTCCCATTGCAGTTTTTGTATTGGTTCTAATGGTTCCATTACAGATTTGTATTGGTCTTTATTTGCAAATATTTAATGGTTCCCATTGCAGTTTTTGTATTGGTTCTAATGGTTCCATTACAAATTTGTATTGGTCTTTATTTGCAAATATTTAATGGTTCCCATTGCAGTTTTTGTATTGGTTCTAATGGTTCCATTACAAATTTGTATTGGTCTTTATTTGCACATAATGGTTCTTCCCATTATACTAAAATTATAAAATTATACTTGGATCAAGACCATCTTTTTTACTAAACCCAGCTGGAAATAAACATCTGACAAAAATTATTAACATTATATTTTTTATTATTTAATGTGTAATAGAAATACAAGAACTATGAACTGTGTTTGTGGCTTCACTGTATCCACTGTGGCTGGCTTAGACCTGCAAAAAGGAGGAGAATTCATTAGGACAATGTACCTCTTAAACCACATTACCAGTACATGAGATTATCCATACATTATATATTTATATGGGACTCTCAAAGAAGTTGCAAGAACATAGTTGTTGACACAACTTCATTATTTCATCCAACATATTTGGGTGTACTTTGAGCAGATTCAAGATCTTGAATTTTATCCATTAGTCATGTCAGGTTCATAGCATGACAGTCATCTGTTAACCTTCTCCAGTTGTAGGTTAGTGATGCGCGGGTCGTCTCATAACCCGCGAACCCTGCGGGTCGGGTTGGGGCGGGATAAGAAATTGTCACTTTATTTGCGGGGCGGGTCATTAAAAAACAAAATTAAAAACAAATCCATATGTGTTGTGTGCAATTCCCTATAGCCTATATTAAATGTTTGGGAATATCTATTTTCATATTTTTTTTAGGTTCTTTGATACGGTTACAATATGAAGGCTGTAGCAACGTAACCATTTTGGAAATGAAGCGTAAATGTGAACATCAAACATTTCTTATGCTGCTGCGCCCTCTATAGGACCAGCGACTAGTCGACGTCAAGCTTAAAGTCCCTGTAAAGCCCTATTAAAGTCTGTGTTCTGAGTATGTCACACCACAGTAAAATGTGTTATTAACCACCCAGCCAAATTTGAATGATTAAAAAAACGCCAAGTAAATTAAATAAATCAAAATCTTGAAAAAATTAGCAGTATTCTATGCTCTCAAACGCTGGGGGCGTGTCCGCTGTCAGCGCTGAAACCACACCCACTCGCGAGAGCTGCCGCCTCAACATATTTGTCTAATCAGTCAAACTCACTGATGCATATAAACAAAAGAATCACGTTAGAGGGTTGCAAAATTTAGTAGTTACTGTGGACCACCTACTAATTAAGCACACAAGGCAACATACACTCATTGGTGGGCATGTACTGCCGACTGTTGTCGAGTCAACAGGTGACGGCGCCGTGAGATGGGAGGATGAAGGCCGAGGCGGGAGATAGTCTGTTCAGCCCCATTCACCAATAACAGCAGATTGTCAGTGAATCCCAGTTGTCTGATGAAAGTTTGTAAAACTCTCCGGTGTAAAATTATCACAGCAGAGACTAATTGAATCCACCCCTTCTTCATATCAAATTTAAATAAGGAGAACAAGCTTCTTTTGTATATTATCGCAACCAGGTAATATGCATTTGTGTGATGAAGGCATTACTAGCTAGCAAAATGTAGGCTGTATAACTAACAGTATTGACACTCGAGATTAAGCGGGCAAGCTGCTGTAGCGTTATGGGTGGTGCCATGCTCGATTACTCTAGTGCGTCAGACAGTTATATAGTGTTGGGGCGGGGCCATGCTCGATTACTCTAGTGCGTCAGACAGTTATATAGTGTTAGGGGTGGGGCCATGCTCGGTTACTCTAGTGCGTCAGACAGTTATATAGTGTTAGGGGTGGGGCCATGCTCGGTTACTCTAGTGCGTCAGACAGTTATATAGTGTTAGGGGTGGGGCCATGCTCGGTTACTCTAGTGCGTCAGACAGTTATATAGTGTTGGGGTGGGGCCATGCTCGGTTACTCTAGTGCGTCAGACAGTTATATAGTGTTGGGGCGGGGCCATGCTCGGTTACTCTAGTGCGTCAGACAGTTATATAGTGTTAGGGGCGTGGCCATGCTCGGTTACTCTAGTGCGTCAGACAGTTATATAGTGTTAGGGGCGGGGCCATGCTCGGTTACTCTAGTGCGTCAGACAGTTATATAGTGTTAGGGGCGGGGCCATGCTCGGTTACTCTAGTGCGTCAGACAGTTATATAGTGTTAGGGGTGGGGCCATGCTCGGTTACTCTAGTGCGTCAGACAGTTATATAGTGTTGGGGCGGGGCCATGCTCGGTTACTCTAGTGCGTCAGACAGTTATATAGTGTTAGGGGTGGGGCCATGCTCGGTTACTCTAGTGCGTCAGACAGTTATATAGTGTTGGGGCGGGGCCATGCTCGGTTACTCTAGTGCGTCAGACAGTTATATAGTGTTAGGGGCGTGGCCATGCTCGAGGGCTCCAGTGCGTCATCGAGCCCCCAGTTTAGCACCGCCTTTTGTGAAAAGGTTCCTGATAATTTACTCACCCCCATGTCATCCAAGATGTTCATGTCTTTCTTTCTTCAGGCGAAAAGAAATTAAGGTTTTTGATGAAAACATTCCAGGATTATTCTCCTTATAGTGGACTTCAATGGAGCCCAAATGGTTGAAGGTCAAAATTACAGTTTCATTGCAGCTTCAAAGCGTTCTACAGGATCCCAGATGAGAAATAAGGGTCTTATCTAGAGAAACCATAGCTCATTTTCTAAATAAAATTAAAAAGTATATATGTTTTAACCATAAATGCTCATCTTGAACTAGCTCTCTTCTTCTCTATTTGAATTCTGGCAGTGTAGACACTGCTAAGTGTATTACTGCCCTCCGCAGGCCAAAGTTTGAACTAACTGTTATATACTATTGAACTAACATATTGTATATAAAAATTAGTTCAAAACTTTGACCTGTGGAGGGCAGTAATACACTTAGCAGTGTCTACACTGCCGGAATTCAAATAGAGAAGAAGAAGAAGAGAGCTACAGTGGGTTCCAAACGGGATATATCGCCCTCCGAAGGGCACTTCGGAGTGAAAACAATCATGGCCGCCATATTGAAGGGTTGTTCCAAACTAAAGTGCTCAAAACTGACCACTTCAAAGGGCCCTTCGGAATGAAGGATTTCAAAGGGTACAACTGATGGACACTTCGGGCCCCCATGATCCTTTGCACAGGAAAGTTGTTTGACATCACAGAATGGGTACAGGAGGTTAGGAGTTCGATTTTACCTATAAATGTATGTATAGTATTTTTCTGTACTATTGTAATATTTATATGAGTTAGATTTAGTAAATTATTATGGTCAAAACGACAGTGTACTTCAACAAAAATACTTTACAGCTCCCTTTATTAGTCCATTCAAATGTTTCAAATACATAGACACAATATAAAATATGGTGTAATAAACCTAAATAAATAAACTAACGTTAAACAAAGGGCGCCGCTTGCACAATCTACTCCTCCTTGATTGTCTCGTTAAGATGACGCAGAAGTGCGTTCCAAAAAAAGAGGGTTTTTTTACCCCTACACCCTTCATCCCTTCGAAGCTCTCACTCTGAAGGGGAAACCATCTGAAAGGAATTAGGGCATAGGGATGAGCCCTTCCGAATGGAACGCAGGGCTACTTCAAGATGAGCATTTATGGTTAAAATGTATAAAATTGTATTTTATTTTTTAGAAAATGAGTGATGGTTTCTCTAGGTAAGACCATTATTTCTTGTATGGGATCGTGTAGAATAATTTGAAGCTGCAATGAAACTAATTTTGACCTTCAACTGTTTGGTGTCCATTGAAGTCTACTATATGGAAAATAATCCTGGAATGTTTTCATCAAAAACCTTAATTTCTTTTCGACTGAAGAATGAAAGACATGGACATCTTGGATGACATGGGGGTGAGTAAATTATCAGGAGTTAAAAGTGGACTAATCCTTTAAGTGAAAACTCTTACTTGAGAATTTTTACTGCTATTTAGGAGAACTTTTAGTTGTAAGATAAAACATTTCGTGAATACGGCCCCAGGTATATTGGACCAGGTTTGGTGTTAAAGTCTGCAGGACAGTGGTTCTCGAGGGCCAGAGCTGAGATCACCTACAATATGTTATGAACATGACTTTCAGAGAATCAGATTGACTGCTAGATCGATCACTTACAACAGTGGTGTCCAGTCCTGGTCATGGAGGACCAACGTCCTGCAGTATGTAGCTCCAACTTTCTCACACACCTGCCTGTAGTTTCTGGTGATCCTGAAGACCTTCATCAACTGGTTCAGGTCTGCTTAATGGCTGGAGGCACAGTTAATTCTGCAAACAGGACGAGATGGCAATAAATAGTCAAGTCAAGTCAAATTTATTTATATAGCGCTTTTACAATTGGTAATTGTTTCAAAGCAGCTTTACATATTAGAAGCACAGAAAAAAGGGAAGTGGTTAAAAATAAGCTGTACAAACAAGCGTGGTAATATGTAACATATACAAGATGGTGCTACATTAAGCCAATGTCGGCTGACTCCCAGGGGTGGAAAAAACCCCCTAGGAGAAAAACCCAGCGTGCTAACACTGGGAAAAAAGTCCTAGGAGGGAAAAAACCCCTTGGAAGATATATATAATATATGTAAATGGATATGGAGATCAAAATCTGAATTATACATTTTTATTATAGAGATTAAAAATAGATTATATATAAATATATGTAAGCGGATACGGGGATTAAAAATCTGAATTATAGATGCAGCCAGAACTGGATCTGTAGGCCCATTGTCTCCTGGGCTACGTTGTAGTCAGGTCCAGACACAGGTTCTCCATCTGATCTGGATACGGCCTGGATCCAGCACCCGGCAAACCTCAGGATAAGCAGAGAGACAGATATTAGCGTAGATGCCATTCTTATTCTGATGTACAGGTATATCTAGTGTTATAGGAAATGTTCTCGGTTCCGGCCGACCTAATTATTGCAGCGTAACAATCCTTTAACGGATTTGAAAAATGTTAATGTATTGATAATGTGTTATGTGTATGCAAGAGCAAAGAGATGTGTTTTTAGTCTAGATTACTGAAAAGAGAGATGACAAACAAAATTTAATGGTATAAAGCCAGTTTAAAAATTGTATTCATGAATATGTATAATAACATCTGAGAATGTACACCACTGTACTGAAAAATACAGTATTTGCCATTTAAGTGAGGATCATCTCATTTTTAAAAAATGACACCCGAAATATTAACAGATAACATAAGCAAAATCTTCAGTTAGAAAATACAGTTATATGATGCAAAGAAAGTTTTTGTAAATGTGCATGACAAATCTACAATGCAAAAACTGAGAATGTGTGACTGAGTCAAACAGTACTTACAGAGCAGAACCAATGATCTGATTACACACAAGGAAGAGGGAGAAAAAGAAACAAAAATTAATATATCAGTCAAATATTGCTCTGTATGGATGAACGTGCTGATTAAATGTACACATTCAAGAGAAACTATTATATTAATATTTTAGTGATTTATTTCATGGCCTAAATGTTTTACTTCAGTTATATCTTTTCATAATTAATTAAATATTACAGATGGTTGATTTAATTTGACAGTTATCTTTTCGGGTGAATATAGGCCAATGAGTCCTCTCTCTCTCTTTCACTCTCTGTCCCCGCGCGTGCACGCGCCAGCTTGTGCGTGAGACAATACGTACAAAGTTATTGTAAAATCTGTTATTTTTAGGTCACGATAACATGATAGTAATATGACCGTAGCTTATGTAACGAGATTTAATAAGGGTGTGCAGCTTAGTTATTGTATTTACGTCGCTGTTTAAAACTTTAATACAAAGACACAACTCAGCCCGGTCATCATGGCTAGCTCAGTCGAGTCATCGCGTAAAAACAGCAACGGAAAAACAATAATAAATCAAATTAACACCGAAATGGATGTAAAACAATTCAAAGTAATGAATTAATGCGGTTTTTAAAGTATATTACCTCAGATTACCAGAAAATGAATTGTCCGAGCGGCTAGTCGACCGTTATAACCGTTATAATTTAAACGCAGCAAGCTAAATAATATAATTTAACTTACTCATCAGATAAACCACTAAAGCGGGTGTAATTTAATTCCAATTAATTAATTAATTACCATTTCGACCTGTTACACTAATTTTAATAGAAAACTCAGAAATTACTATAGAAATATAAAAAGCTTACCTGTTTGCGGTACCAGTCGATTCCGGAATGACAGTTCATGGATGCTGTTCCAGCAGTCTCATTGGTTAGAATTAATCACGTGATGTCATATTATTAATAATTTATATTTATTTATTTATTTATTGCCATTTCAGAAAAATAATATATTAATATTGTGTGTGTGCATTATATATATATATATATATATATATATATATATATATATATATATATATATATATATATATATATATATATATATATATATATATATATACACTCCCGTTCAAAAGTTTGGGGTCAGTAAGATTTTTTAATGTTTTTAAAAGAAGCCTCTTCTGCTCACCAAGGCTGCATTTATTTGATATAAACAATAAAATAAAAAAATACAGTAATATTGTGAAATATTATGACAATTTAAAATGACTGTTTTCTATTTTAATATATTTGAAACTAATTCAATTGTGATTATTATCTATTATCGATTACTATTCTTGTGATCAAAGCTGAATTTTCAGCATCATTGCTCCAGTCTTCAGTGTCACATGATCCTTCAGAAATCAGTCTAATATGATGATTTGATGCTCAAGAAACATTCATTATTATTATCAATGTTGAAAACAGTTGTGTACAATTTTTTTTTTTTAATTCTTCGATGAATAGAAAGTTCAAAAGAACAGCCTTTATTTAAAATAGAATATTTTCTAACATTATAATTGTCTTTACTGTAACTTTTGATCAGTTTAACTCATCCTTGATGAATAAAAGTACTGATTAATTTTATTTCTATCCCCTAAAAATAAAATTAAAATTCTTACTAACCCCAAACTTTTGAACGGTAGTGTTTAATGCTACAAAAGATTTAGATTTCAGACAAATGCTGTTCTTTTGAACTTTCTATTCATCATAGCATCATGAAATAAAAATGTAAATAACTGTTTTCAACATTGATAATAATCATAAATGTTTCTTGAGCATCACATCATCATATTAGATTGATTTCTGAAGGATCATGTGACACTGAAGACTGAAGTAATGATGCTGAAAATTTAGCTTTGATCACAGAATAAATTACACTTTACTGTAAAATGACATAGAAAACAGCTGTTTTAAATTGGAATAATATTTCACAATATTACTGTTTTTGTTTGTATTTTTAATCAAATAAATGCAGGCTTGGTGAGCAGAAGATACTTCTTTTAAAACATTAAAAAATCTTACTGACCCCACACTTTTGAATGGTAGTGTGTGTGTATATATATATATACACACACACACACACACACACACACACACACACACACACACACACACACACACACACACACACACACACACACACACAGTTGTCTCAGTCTGACTTTATTGGTCTGGGAGCAGCTACAAACAGGTAAAGACAGTACTTGTCTTACTATCTTGTTGACTGTGTGCAGTTTTAGTTATGGGATGGGCAACTGAATGTAATGACATTGGTGACATTTTACTAGATTGTTAAAAATAGTTTGATTAACCCTGTGCCTTGAGCATTTAATCATAAAATAATGATTTAACTTGTACTGTGCTGTGAACATGGGGGGTTGCCCACAGTAAACCTGCTATGGGCCCCGGAGCTAAGGGCCCCACATGGGCTAACCAACTGGGGGCCTGTGTGGGTTTTCATGGGGCCCCGTGTGGGTTTTCATGGGGCCCCAAAGAGTTTGCTCTTGCCCACACAGCCCCTCAGAAAACCCACACTTAGTGGGAAAAGGATGAAATCAAATTAAACTTGAGTTCTATGTTGATAAATTAAAATTGATTTCTGGATATCGTTATGTTATTTTTGTACACACGCAAACAAACACGTTGTGCTTTCATGTTTTATGGGGACTTTCCATATACATAATGTTTTTTTTATACTGTAAAAATTGTATATTCTATCCCCCTACACTAACCCTACCCCTAAACCTACCCATCACAGAAAACATTCTGCATTTGGGAAAATGGGACAAATATGACCTATGAATATGATTTAATATGACCTACATGACTTATATGAATGAACAATTTTGTGTGAATTCTATTAAACAATACATATATTTAACAGTATAATTTCTACATATTACATAAGGATAAGCTTAATACCATTAAACAATTTAAACAATTTAGTTTGTGTGTCATATTTAATCTATTTTGTTGTGTTGCAATAATTGTAAAAATAAATAAATCTGCATCTAACCTAAAAATTGTGTATGTGTACATCATTAAATCAAACTAAAGAAACCACTCAATTTATTGGAGTTCTAATGGTTCGTACTGGTGTCAAGATACCAACGTGTAATCTATAGGTTACCAAAGATGTTCTATTGGTCCTTAATGGTATCCAATAGGCAAAATATGCTACCAATAGAAGGTGGCAAATTACCAATAGAAACCCACTTGGACCATTATATTTTCCATTAAAACCAATACAGGCAAATAAGCAAAACATGTCACCAATAGAAAAAAGCAAATTACCCATACAGACCCACTAGGACCATTACAGTTTCCATTAAAACCAATACAGTTCCCTTTAAAACCATTAAAACCATTACAATTTCTGTAATGGTTTCTATTGTTTTTTTCAGCAGGGGTAGTTCACTGATAAGCCACGCAATATCACGTTCATATCGCAGATGAATCGCCTTCGATAATGAACGCGATATTTGCGTGGCTTATCAGTGAACTACGGCTCTGTCTGTTAAATGGCGCTCCATTTGAAAGCAGGTGATGGCGATTTAGCGGTAATCAGGGAACCGGCTTTACTGACGAAATGCGCGTGAGAATCGCATGCGATATATCGCCCAGCCCTAGCTCCGACGTAATGACGTCATCCGCGATGACGTCGTCTATCGCGGGCCGGAATGAAAAAATTAACACATTCAAATATATAAAGTCAGTAATCATCAGTCAACTAAAACATTATAATCTGAAGCATTTCTTACAATTTAGTTTTGCATCTAAAGCATCCAAACACATGACATATACAGGCAGTGATCGGCAAACAAAGTTTTACAGTTATAAAGTGAATAAATTAGTCTTCATCAGAGCAGAAACCATGATCCTCTTACATTACGATTTATTTGTAATTTAATAAACTTACGTTTCGCCAGATTGGCCCCTCATTCGAGTCCTCTCATAGCATCAGTTGTCCTAGTTAGCCGGTGCTGTGATGTTACTGTTCTGTAGCTTTAGATCACACGCTGAATCACGCATGCGCAGTATCACCGGTTCTCAAATCGCACACGTCCGAAAGAAGCGGTTCTCGGTTGTGTAGGCTACTGATGATCCGAAAACCGTTGCAACCGGTTCTACTCGAGAACGAGATTGAGATTCCAGAACCCCGAGAGAGATTCAAAAGGAGTCGCTTGTTTGCTCTCGCTGTAGTTTGATTACGTCATGTTTTATTGTTTTTTTATACGTCATATTTTTGTTTAGAAATTAAATAAGCTGTCCATGGATTATTT
Organism: Megalobrama amblycephala; assembly: GCF_018812025.1. Taxonomy (NCBI): domain Eukaryota; kingdom Metazoa; phylum Chordata; class Actinopteri; order Cypriniformes; family Xenocyprididae; genus Megalobrama; species Megalobrama amblycephala. The sequence continues at coordinate 55,354,456 of NC_063047.1, read as the reverse complement.
ATGAAACAAATAAATGTTTCCAATCTTTAAAAAAACTTAACTTGAAAGCACAACTTTCACTATATTGCTTTTTAAATAACATTATTTTAGAAAAATAAATTTGTAGAACTATTTCTGAACATTAGTTTGATCTGTGTACAAAATATTATGTTCATGTTGGCATGTAGTTTATTATGTACAGTATTATGTACAGTATTTTATGCTATTAATCTGCTCTGGTGTATTTGGAAAAGCACAATAAACTTTTTGTATTTTGAATTAAGTCATAAACATATTTCCAGTATGTTTTATATTATCACACTGTCCGATGTTCAACAAAACTTAACTAACGTGCTTTTCATTCTCTTGAAAAATTGCATGCATACGCAGTATCATCAGCTCACCTGGGGCCCGTTCTTCGTACGTCGCTTATTACATCCGAGATCAAATGACACATCCAAGATGATATCATCGTGCTAATCATGATCCGGCTAATTGGGTTCTTCGGACACACCTGTTGTGTATGATTAGTATCGCTGGATTTAGTTATCTGAGATAATTGCGCGCTCATGTGTTGGCTTAAAAGGGGATATGTATCGATAGTAGAAACATTGATCAGCAATGCAGCGATTGGCTGGAGTCAAGACGGCAACGTAACGACATCATAGAATGAGAAAAGACACCTGACGAAAAACTTGAATTTCTAGACATTTATAAGGAAACAGCCAAGCGAATAAATGACAGAAGAACGACATAAATGTTAGATAAATGAAATGTGCACTATTTTTTTTTTTTTACATGATTACCCAATTATTTAGGCTATATTCACAATTTCTATTATTTGTACATTCAATTTTTTATTTCAATGTTGTAATTAGCAACTAATTTACCTTTGAAGTATATTTGACAGCATTAATTAAAGTTTCTTAAGGGTCAAGATCAAGTTATCTGCATCTCCTGCGCTTCATCAAGCCACTCCCATAATATAGCCTATGTCGCGGTTCAAATGCACAAATGCATGTATGGCATAGACATCTGTACATCATGTGTGTAAAACTCCAATAAAAAATATTACGTAATTATTCCCTCACGAATGAATCTCTCACAGAGTAAAACTGTCGGTGTTTATATTATGACACTACACGGCATTATAGTGTTATTTGCAAATTTATTTTTAAATCATTATTATTGTCCCTGGTTTACATTAGGGTACTCTTGTGGGAAAGTAGCAGAGGCTGGGACAGACTTTAAACATCACCTCCGCTTAAAAAGATGCAATCTAATCCTGTTTACATGAAATAAGCCTGCTCCCGAGCAGGTTTGAGTTTACGGACGTTATCTAACGTTATCCAATCACTGCTTAACCTAATAAAAAATATTGACTAATATAGCCTACTGTTATATTATCTGTGCGTACACATAATATAGATTTTAATAGCTTGATGCTCTTTAAATATTTTGTTGCATTGTTAAAAGTTTCGGTGCATAGGACAGACCTATCCGCGATCGCTCTCCATGGTTCTGACCAACGAAGAGCGCTTTGGAATCTCCATTACGCATGAAACGCATCATACCTGGGCTGCGTTTCCTGATAACATTGTCTCTTAGCGCGCTACGAAGACTCTTAAGGTATAACTTAACTAAAGGTATATCATTGCTAGGCGTCTTCAGTGCTATCATCCACTCGCGAGGCATAGGCGCTGAAAGGCAGAGGCGCTGGCGCCCTCCTAGCAACGGCGCTGTTTTTGGTAAAACATGATTTTGACGACTTCATTAAGTTTTGTTTTATAGAAAACTCTTTTTAAAAGGTATTCGTTTTGTATAAATTGTATCTTAATTTTGATCAATGTTTTATCAATCAATTGCCCGTATTTAATAAATAAGAAGCAAATATATAGCAGACAATGTAATAACCTTAGTGTAATTGACAGAATTAGCTACTAAAAAATATTTTGCTACCTAAAAGTTAAAGATTTTTTTGTGTCACGCATGCATGCATGTCTATTTCCCTCATATTAAATATAAAACGCATGTGGACTGATATTTTTCCAATGTCTGGACTCCTTTATTAATGGAGCATATAAACAGACGTTTCAATATAGGCCTATTGGTATTAAATGCATTTTCTGAGAATTTATATTTCAAGTTTATACTGCAAATGTCGAAATGCGCGCTCTTTGATCCATCAGTGCTTGAGTCACTGATCACATTAGAATAAAATATCTCATAATAAAATACAAAATTGACTGATTTATGAATGTATATGCATAGTTCTCATCAGTCGGAAATAGCCTACAGATAAACGCTTTCATTTGTTGTATTTTTGATCCTGAAAGAAAACAGAACAACAAAAGAGCGAATCATAGGCCTACATGGAGTCTGTACGTGTTAAGCCTCGTTTACACTGCACGCGTGTGCGGCTCATTACGGCTGCGACGCGGCCACCGGAGCTGATACGCGGCCACTCTAGCAATGCTCGTGTTTACAGCCGCGCCGCGGTGCGTTTCAGAAGCGTCCCAGAAGCGGCTCGCAGCGCCACTTCGCTAAAATAGGCGCCTCGCCTATTTTTGACGGACGCCGCGTCAAAGACGCGCAGCTCAAATACAAAATAAAGTCAAAATAATCACCCTGAGTAAACTCCTGGTCATATTTCGCATCACTACGATGCCAGAAACTGACAACAAGAGATTCGAAGTTGAAAAAGTTGAATTGAATAAACATGAATATTTATGAGATAAACTAATATTTCTCATGATGAATTAATGTCTACACAGAATTAAGCCCCGACTCGAACGATTTGTGTCAAGCCATTCACTAGTCTGGCTATTTGATGAGAAAGACATAAAATGTAGAATAAACGCGTTAAGAATCCGTACAGCTGTAGAGCGAGGGACTTTTATTCTGTTGAGCGCAACCGATGAACAACTGATGACGACATGGTTTGACGTCTGGTTGACCAATCAGCGGAAAGAGGCGTTTCATTCCCGCCCACATGTAGACATCGAATTTTCAAACTGCTTATTTGTTTTCAACCCCAGAACGAAAAAAGAAAAATCAAGCCAGTTTTTTGTTTTTTCGTTTTCATTTTAAAAATGAAAAACGAAAAAACGTGCGGTTTTCTCATTTTTCTGATTTCAATATCAAATCAAAACATGAATGAACGGAAGATACCCTGATTGTACACGGACCAGTGTTCATATTTAAGTAGGCCGTTTGGATTCTGGATGAAAACAAATCTAAGTTCGCTGTTATTCTAAAGCAGTAGGCTATACACCCACAATTAATGTAATTATCATGTCATTCTAAGATCTAACGGATTTTAGTGTATACGTAAAGGATAAACGAAAGATGTAAACTGAAAAAGACATTTAAAAACTTACATTCCAGTATTTATTGTTGAAGGCAGAGTTCCGTTGACCAGGAGACAGTTCTGTTGTTTGGGCCACAAACTGTCCCAGCGGGTAAAACATCACAACTCTGTATCTCTGTATCACAACTCTGTTTGTGAACGAGTCCGTACTCGCTTTTTCCGTCAAAAAGACAATCAGACCAGGGACATTTTGCGCCAATTTCTTCAACTACCATTCGCGCTGTTCCTCATTTTCAAATGTCCCTACGTCACGAGAAAAGCACGCTGTGATTGGTGGTTTTACGCGTCGATTTACCATGGCCCAATCAGCGCCTCTCGTCTCCTGTAAACACCCTGTAGATTGTCATATTTTAAAATAAGCACTTTTTAACGAGGCTGAGTTGAAAATGTTCTCTAACTTTGTAATCAAAAATAGACTGTACATTTGTTTGTTGCAAATTTACAGAAAATGCCATTGTTCTATCGTGGTTAATACGTCACATTAGAAGAACATTTTATACAGAACATTTCATCACCTCAAACCTCAGTGATGTTCTTATAGTGTTTTCCTAATGTTGCTGAGAGAATGATCTTTATGTGTTTTATTGAAACATTGTGCGAATGTTATATTTACAACATTATATAATATGTTACCTCAATAACATCCTCAAAACATCCTCAAAATGTTGCAGGTGAAATGTTCTAGATTTGTTAATACGTCACATTAGAAGAACATTTTATACAGAACATTTCATCACCTCAAACCTCAATCATGTTCTTATAGCGTTTTCCTAATGTTGCTGAGAGAATGTTCTTCATGTGTTTTATTGAAACATGGTGCGAATGTTATATTTACAACATTATATAATATGTTACCTCAATAACATCCTCAAAATGTTGCAGGTGAAATGTTCTAGATTTGTTAATACGTCACATTAGAAGAACATTTTACACAGAACATTTCATCACCCCAAACCTCAATCGTGTTCTTATAGCGTTTTCCTAACGTTGCTGAGAGAATGTTCTTCCTTTGTTTTATTGAAACATTGTGCGAATGTTATATTTACAACATTATATAATATGTTACCTCAATAACATCCTCAAAATGTTGCAGGTGAAATGTTCTAGATTTGTTAATACGTCACATTAGAAGAACATTTTACACAGAACATTTCATCACCCCAAACCTCAATCATGTTCTTATAGCGTTTTCCTAACGTTGCTGAGAGAATGTTCTTCCTTTGTTTTATTGAAACATTGTGCGAATGTTATATTTACAACATTATATAATGTTACCTCAACAACATCCTCAAAACATCTTGAAAATGTTGCAGGTGAAATGTTCTATCGTGGTTAATACGTCACATTAGAAGAACATTTTACACAGAACATTTCAACACCTCAAACCTCAATCATGATCTTATAGTGTTTTCCTAATGTTGCTGAGAGAATGTTCTTCCTTTGTTTTATTGAAACATTGTGCAAATGCTATATTTACAACATTATATAATATTACCTCAATTACATCCTCAAAACATCCTCAAAATATTCAGATAAAATGTTCTATCTTTGTTAATACGTCACATTAGAAAAACATTTTTTACAGAACATTTCATCACCTCAAACATTAATGATGTTCTTATAGTATTTTCCTAATGTTGCAGAGAGAATGTTCTTCCTTTGTTTTATTGAAACATTGTGCGAATGTTATATTTACAACATTATATAATATGTTACCTCAATAACATCCTCAAAACATCCTCAAAATGTTGCAGGTGAAATGTTCTAGATTTGTTAATACGTCACATTAGAAGAACATTTTACACAGAACATTTCATCACCTCAAACCAGTGATGTTCTTAAAGCGTTTTCCTAATGTTGCTGAGAGAATGTTGTTCCTTTGTTTTATTGAAACATTGTGTGAATGTTTTATTGACAACATTATATAATGTTACCTCAACAACATCCTCAAAACATCCTCAAAATGTTGCAGGGAAAATGTTCTAGATTTGTTTGCACTTAACATTATAGGAACATTTTCTGAATTTAAAAACATTCTTAGAACATTTTTTGAACATTACATTCAAATGTTTTCTTTAAAACATTAAAAAACCTTTACTGAATGTTAGCCAAAGTTCTGAGAATGTTCCCTGCTAGCTGGGCGATCTACCGCCTGCGGTTGATTTTGATATTCTAGGTATTATCAGCTGGCCTGAATTCTGATATCGCAATAAACGTGAAGGACTATAATGCTTTAAAAGCTCGCTCAGGTACTGGGGAGCTAAACCATTTAGTGCTTTGTAAGTAATTAGCAAGATTTTAAAATCTATACGATGTTTAACAGGAAGCCAATGCAGTGATGACAGAACTGGGCTAATATGGTCATACTTCCTAGTTCTAGTAAGAACTCTAGCTGCTGCATTTTGTACAAGCTGTAGTTTATTTATCAAGTGGGAGGAACAACCAGCCAGTAGGGCGTTACAGTAATCTAGCCTTGAGGTCATGAACGCATGAGCTAACTGTTCTGCATTTTTCATTGAGAGCATATGTCGTAGTTTAGATATATTTTTAAGATGGAAGAATGCGGTTTTGCAGATGCTAGTAACATGGCCTTCAAATGAAAGATTGGTATCAAAGAGCACACCCAGGTTCCTAACTGACGACGAAGACTTAACAGAGCAGCCATCAAGTGTTAGACAGTATTCTAGGTTACTGCGGGAAGTAGCTTTTGGTCCAAAAATTAGAATCTCTGTTTTTTCTGAATGTGGTCACATACCGTAACAGATGACAGGACCTAAAACAATGGGGCTGAGAGGCAAAGATCTGCTGAAGACTATCTCCTCTTCTCCCTCCAACAGAATGGAAGGCCTCTGGAACAGTATATTGAGGAGTTTTTGCTATATTACAACCTGGTGAGCTGTAACACTCATATGCTCAAAGCCTGTTTTTGGTAGGGACTGGATGATGAGCTGTATCAGTTCCTTTCTCCTGGTAAAAGCAGCTCTTCTTTGGTTGAATATATTAATGATGTCCTCTGGCTGAATGGTTCTGATTTTGTTATTGAGGAAATTAATGAGGACATTCCCAGCTGTCATCCAGACCCACCTGAAAGCTCCCCCGAGACTCCAGACTCCGCTCCCATCCCTGAGCCCGCTCCAGACTCCGCTCCAGTCCCCGAGTCAGCTCCAGACTCCGCTTCAGTCCCTGAGCCCACTTAAGAGTTAGCTCTAGTCGCTGAGCCCGCTCCAGACTCCGCTCCAGTCCCTGAGTCAGCTCCAGACTCTGCCCCAGTCCCTGAGCCCGCTACAGTCCCTGAGTCAGCTCCAGTCTCTGAGTCCGTTCCAGACTCCGCTCCAGTCCCCGAGTCAGCTCCAGACTCCACCCCGAACTGTCTGATCCGCCGTGGCCCCCTGAACTGCTTGATCCGCCATGGCCCCCTGAATGGTCGGTACCACCCTGGAGGCAAGCTACCTGTATGCACCTGCCCACGACCTCCAGGGTGCACGCCGTTTTGTCACATGTCTCCCTTTGTTTAGTTTTCCCACCTTTAGTTAGTTGTCATGGTTTCTGATTTTGATTTGATTAGTGTCCTCGTTTCTGGTGTGTCAATGCCCTCCTCGATTCTGGGTCAGCTGGAAACTTAATCTCCGGTTTCCTCTGTCACCAGCTCCAGCTCAAAACTACAGTTATGCCGAAAGTTTACCAGATCCACTCAGTAACTGGAAAACCTCTCCGCCAACTTCGTCACTGTGTAGGTGACACACCTCTTCACCTCCAAATCGGGATCCTCCACACGGAAGAAATCCATCTGCTGATTCTGGAGGAATCAACGGCTGACGTGATCCTAGAGCACCCCTGGCTTGAGCAGCATGATCCCATCATCTCCTGGAGGACAGGAGAGATCCTGAAGTGGGTAACCAATGCTTTCCTGACTGTGTCCCTGAGTTCCCGATTCCAAGTCATTCAAGTTCCAAAGAAATCCAAGTCTCTGCTCCTGAGTTTCCTGCTCCAAGTCGTCCAAGTACCAGGAAGCCCAGAGTTTCTGTTCCTGAGTTTCCTTTCCCAAGTCTTCTAAGCTCTGAGAGAATCCAAGTCAACGCTACTTCTGTGGAAAGTCCACTCGAGAAACGTTCTACGGACATCCCTGCATGTTACTCCCACTTCAGCGATGTCTTCTGTCCAAAAGAATCCTCCAAGCAGCCATGGGACTGCGCTATCGACCTCATCCCTGGTGAGCCAGTGCCCAGAGGGAAAAGTGGAGAGGAAGTGGATAGCGGAATTTAATGGTGATCTTGTTCAAAGCTCTGTAGTCGATGCAGGGCCGCAAGCCTCCGTCCTTCTTCGCCACGAAGAAAAAGCTTGAAGCAGCAGGGGAAGTAGACGGGCATATGTAGCCTTGCGACAGAGCTTCATTAATGTACCCCTCCATGGTCTTCTCCTCCGGGAGGGAAAGGGACACCCGTCTACTTCCCCTGCTGCTTCAAGCTTTTTCTTCATGGCGAAGAAGGACGGAGGCTTGCGGCCCTGCATCGACTACAGAGCTTTGAACAAGATCACCATTAAATTCCGCTATCCACTTCCTCTCGTCCTATCAGCACTGGAACATCTACGCGGCACCACTGTGTTCACCAAGTTGGACCTCCGCAGCGCGTATAACCTCATCTGGATACGTGAGGGGGACGAGTGGAAGACTCCTACCGGCCACTACGAGTACCTGGTAATGCCGTATGGACTTGTCAACGCCCCCTCCGTATTCCAGGACTTCATGCATGAGGTGCTCCGGGAGTTCACAGTGGCGTCCGCATGGATGAGAGGAAGGTAACTGCTTTCCAAGACTGGCCCATTCCCACCGTGAAAGAATTACAAAGGTTCCTAGGTTTTGCAAATTTCTACCGCAGATTCATCCAAGGTTACAGCTCCATCACCAGCCCACTCACAAGCCTTCTCAGAAACAAGCGCAAGTCTCTGTCCTGGACTCCAGCCGCCACACAATCCTTCAACACCTCCACCGCCACACAAGCCTCACGTCTTCTGTGAGTGTCATCATGTCTCGTCTGCTCCACACCTGCCTGCTTCCATGATCCCTGGGAAAGACAAAGACAAGTATCAGATCCAGTATCATCTTCAGTCACGAACTTAACCTGCTTCCACTCACCTGCACTCTGTCAACATTCTCTGGTTGTTCAATAAACTGTATACCTGTGACTCTGTCCCCTTCTGTACATAACAATGTGTCACATTCGTCTCTCATTAGCAATCACTTCAGTGGCCTCGCTCAGCTCCAACAGCACTCATCCTGCTCTGCTTCATACTACAGTAACGTTAATAATCTCATCCATGAATATGATTTCTGCCCGAGCCCATCCCGATTCTTTTCCACTGACTGTGAGGTGAAGACGAGATCTCCCAAGAATCTGTGCTCAAACTTGGCATCATCAAGCTATGACTTTGTTTTGAATAGGCCACCTCTAGCTGTAAAAAATTTACATATTGTAGCTTTAACACTCTAAGTAAATTGGTCTCTCTGGCGAGATTCCTAATTCGTCGGTCACTGACGTGACGTCGAACATGACTGACTGAAAGGGAACTATAGGCCAATTTCTAGACTTTGTATTTTATCAAGGTTTTCAAAACTTATTAGTGAACAGTTGTCTTCTTATTTAACTAAACATAATATTTTGTCATACAATCAGTCAGGTTTTAGAAAAAAAAAAAAAAAAACAGCACAACTACAGCTGCAATTAAATGCCTTAAATGACATAATTGAGGCACTTGATAAAAAGACTTTTATGACCTGATGTGACTATTATTTTACACACTGTAACAATTTAATATATCTTTTATGATAATGCATTGTAGTGCTGATCAGGAAGGAGATTTGAACAGTAATTTATATCAAACTGGCTCCTCTGCCTGCAAGTGTACATATGCCAACACATTTTGGGGTCGATGCCTGAATCAATCAAACAAAGAAATGGCCTTTCTTTTTGGACTTAGGTTTAATGATGCACTCCAAAGGCATGTCACTTTCTTATGCTCAGTTTAATATATTGAACAATCACAGTGTGGTAAAGTAAAATACAAAAAAGAAAAAGATTTTGAATATATATCATTTAAATATCAATGTCCACACTTTTCATAATTAGGGCCTCATTAAACAGTCACAATAGTTACTTAGCAGAAAATATTAGGTTAAAGTGCAATGCAGTGCAGAATATTGTTCCATCATATCTAAATTAATCTAATTAATCTAAATAAATTAATTGCTCTAATTTAGTTGGGTCAATAGGTTGCATGTTTTAACTCCTTTTTGTTATTTTCTCTTTCCAGGGACCCGAGGGCCCTCCTGGACAGAAGGTACTGTACAGTTGAAGTTATGTTCTGTTTTACATATCATGGAAGCCTGTTTCTTTTCTAAGAATATAAAATAATGATTAATTGGGTAACACTTTATAATAACGTTCAGTTATAAGTCACTTACAAATTTTACATATCATGGAAGCCTGTTTCTTTTCTAAGAATATAAAATAATGATTAATTGGGTAACACTTTATAAATATAGCTGCGAGCAGCGATGGCGGGCCCAAGCCCGGTGGCACCGCCACCCCGGTGGCTTCAGGGCAACTGTGCACAGCGGGCAATAGGCATTTAAAACGGTTAAACATCAAAGGACTATGTCAAATTCGCTCCACATTTACTGCACTACAAGGTGCTGCTATAGAGCCCCTCCTCCCTGCCCATTTTAAAAGTATTACATGTGCCAAGTTTTAACATTATTCTGATGAATTTTGAAGCAAATCAGGTAAAAATAAGAGGGTGATCTCAATGTATGCTAAAAGTGACACATTTTCTGCTTCCAGTTGGTGGCGCTATTACTTTGAATCACAATAGTCACATCCATGTGATCAGCCTTGTACAACGAAGACTAAGCCGAAGTTTCATCAAAATCAATTAATGTATGCAGAAGTTATAACACTTTGTTTCCCTTTTCTTGCCATAAATTCGTTGCCTCGCCACGGCCAAACCGTTTGAGATATCCAAAATCCGTTTGCAATTAAACAACTTCAATGTGTTAGCAACAAGTTAAAAAAAGTTTGGTGTAAATTGGATAAACCCTGTAGGAGCAGTAGTATAAAATTCATAGCCTGTTTTTTCAAAAAATTAACATTCAAACCAAAATAGCTGACTTCCTGTTGGTCGGAGCTAATGAATGTAAATTAGAAAATTGTCCGGCTTGATGAGAACAATATGTGTACCGAGTTTGGTGATTGTAGGAAAAACTAACCCCCCCACTTTTGTCAAAAGGTGGCGCTACTGAGCCCCTCCACCACGCCCATTTCTATGGCTTTGTCCATGTCTACTGGTTGACAATATTGATGTGTGTGTCGAGTTTCATGCAATTTGAAGCATGTTAAGAGCCTCAAAAACACTCAAGAATATTATTACAGTTTGACCTGTTGCCATGGCAACAATATTTCAAATATCAAAAATCCTGTCATAGGTCTACATCTGCTGTGTATTGACATTACACTGATGAAGTTTGAAGCAAATCAGGTAAAAATAAGAGGGTGATCTCAAAACATTTCAAAAAGTGATACACTTCCTGCTGCCAGTTGGTGGCGCTATAACTTTGACTCACAATAGTCACATACATGTGATCAGACTCCTATAACGAACACACTCGTGAAGTTTCATAAAGATCAATATATGTATGCAGACGTTATAACACATTTCCTGTTTCCTTTTTCTCGCCATAAATTCGTTGCCTCGCCACGGCCAAACCGTTCGAGATATCAAAAATCCCCTGGCAATTTTTCATCATCAGTGTCTTGACTTCATGCTGACCGAGTTTGGTGGCGATCGGATTAATCGTCTAGGAGGAGTATATCAAATTCCAGAGCATGCGTTTTTCAAACAACCCTTAATAGCTGACTTCCTGTTGGCGTGGTGTTTAACTTAGAGCACGAAAGTTGTTCGGCCCGATGAGGTCTATATGTGTACTGAGTTTCATACTAATACGTGCAAGCGTGTTTAATATATGGACCAAATTTTCAGACTTTTTTCAAGGGGGCGCTGTCGAGCCCCCCTGCCACGCCCGGGTACCAGCCTCTCCGGCGTCCTAATGGCCGCGGATTCCAATGTGTGTGCCAATTTTCAAGAGTTTTTGAGCATGTTAAGGCCCCCAAAAAGCCCCGGAAGACGGAAAAAAAAAAAAAAAAAAAAAAAAAAAAATAATAATAATAAATATAGCTGCGAGCAGCGATGGCGGGCCCAAGCCCGGTGGCACCGCCACCCCGGTGGCTTCAGGGCAACTGTGCACAGCGGGCAATAGGCACTTAAAACGGTTAAACATCAAAGGACTATGTCAAATTCACTCCACATTTACTGCACTACAAGGTGCCACTATAGAGCCCCTCCTCCCTGCCCATTTTCAAAGGATTACATGTGCCAAGTTTTAACATTATTCTGATGAATTTTGAAGCAAATCAGGTAAAAATAAGAGGGTGATCTCAATGTATGCTGAAAGTGACACATTTTCTGCTTCCAGTTGGTGGCGCTATGACTTTGAATCACAATAGTCACATCCATGTGATCAGCCTTGTACAACGAAGACTAAGCCGAAGTTTCATCAAAATCAATTAATGTATGCAGAAGTTATAACACTTTGTTTCCCTTTTCTTGCCATAAATTCGTTGCCTCGCCACGGCCAAACCGTTTGAGATATCCAAAATCCGTTTGCAATTAAACAACTTCAATGTGTTAGCAACAAGTTAAAAAAGCTTGGTGTAAATTGGATAAACCCTGTAGGAGTAGTAGTATAAAATTCATAGCCTGTTTTTTCAAAAAATTAACATTCAAACCAAAATAGCTGACTTCCTGTTGGTCGGAGCTAATGAATGTAAATTAGAAAATTGTCCGGCTTGATGAGAACAATATGTGTACCAAGTTTGGTGACTGTAGGAAAAACAAACCCCCCACTTTTGTCAAAAGGTGGCGCTACTGAGCCCCTCCACCACGCCCATTTCTATGGCTTTGTCCATGTCTACTGGTTGACAATATTGATGTGTGTGTCGAGTTTCATGCAATTTGAAGCATGTTAAGAGCCTCAAAAACACTCAAGAATATTATTACAGTTTGACCTGTTGCCATGGCAACAATATTTCAAATATCAAAAATCCTGTCATAGGTCTACATCTGCTGTGTATTGACATTACACTGATGAAGTTTGAAGCAGATCAGGTAAAAATAAGAGGGTGATCTCAAAACATTTCAAAAAGTGATACACTTCCTGCTGCCAGTTGGTGGCGCTATAACTTTGACTCACAATAGTCACATACATGTGATCAGACTCCTATAACGAACACACTTGTGAAGTTTCATAAAGATCAATATATGTATGCAGACGTTATAACACATTTCCTGTTTCCTTTTTCTCGCCATAAATTCGTTGCCTCGCCACGGACAAACCGTTCGAGATATCAAAAATCCCCTGGCAATTTTTAATCATCAGTGTCTTGACTTCATGCTGACCGAGTTTGGTGGCGATCGGATTAATCGTCTAGGAGGAGTATATCAAATTCCAGAGCATGCGTTTTTCAAACAACCCTTAATAGCTGACTTCCTGTTGGCGTGACGTTTAACTTAGAGCACGAAAGTTGTTNTGATCTCAATGTATGCTGAAAGTGACACATTTTCTGCTTCCAGTTGGTGGCGCTATTACTTTGAATCACAATAGTCACATCCATGTGATCAGCCTTGTACAACGAAGACTAAGCCGAAGTTTCATCAAAATCAATTAATGTATGCAGAAGTTATAACACTTTGTTTCCCTTTTCTTGCCATAAATTCGTTGCCTCGCCACGGCCAAACCGTTTGAGATATCCAAAATCCGTTTGCAATTAAACAACTTCAATGTGTTAGCAACAAGTTAAAAAAAGTTTGGTGTAAATTGGATAAACCCTGTAGGAGCAGTAGTATAAAATTCATAGCCTGTTTTTTCAAAAAATTAACATTCAAACCAAAATAGCTGACTTCCTGTTGGTCGGAGCTAATGAATGTAAATTAGAAAATTGTCCGGCTTGATGAGAACAATATGTGTACCGAGTTTGGTGATTGTAGGAAAAACTAACCCCCCCACTTTTGTCAAAAGGTGGCGCTACTGAGCCCCTCCACCACGCCCATTTCTATGGCTTTGTCCATGTCTACTGGTTGACAATATTGATGTGTGTGTCGAGTTTCATGCAATTTGAAGCATGTTAAGAGCCTCAAAAACACTCAAGAATATTATTACAGTTTGACCTGTTGCCATGGCAACAATATTTCAAATATCAAAAATCCTGTCATAGGTCTACATCTGCTGTGTATTGACATTACACTGATGAAGTTTGAAGCAAATCAGGTAAAAATAAGAGGGTGATCTCAAAACATTTCAAAAAGTGATACACTTCCTGCTGCCAGTTGGTGGCGCTATAACTTTGACTCACAATAGTCACATCCATGTGATCAGACTCCTATAACGAACACACTCGTGAAGTTTCATAAAGATCAATATATGTATGCAGACGTTATAACACATTTCCTGTTTCCTTTTTCTCGCCATAAATTCGTTGCCTCGCCACGGCCAAACCGTTCGAGATATCAAAAATCCCCTGGCAATTTTTAATCATCAGTGTCTTGACTTCATGCTGACCGAGTTTGGTGGCGATCGGATTAATCGTCTAGGAGGAGTATATCAAATTCCAGAGCATGCGTTTTTCAAACAACCCTTAATAGCTGACTTCCTGTTGGCGTGGTGTTTAACTTAGAGCACGAAAGTTGTTCGGCCCGATGAGGTCTATATGTGTACTGAGTTTCATACTAATACGTGCAAGCGTGTTTAATATATGGACCAAATTTTCAGACTTTTTTCAAGGGGGCGCTGTCGAGCCCCCTGCCACGCCCGGGTACCAGCCTCTCCGGCGTCCTAATGGCCGCGGATTCCAATGTGTGTGCCAATTTTCAAGAGTTTTTGAGCATGTTAAGGCCCCCAAAAAGCCCCGGAAGACGGAAAAAAAAAAAAAAAAAAAAAAAAAAAAAAATAATAAATATAGCTGCGAGCAGCGATGGCGGGCCCAAGCCCGGTGGCACCGCCACCCCGGTGGCTTCAGGGCAACTGTGCACAGCGGGCAATAGGCACTTAAAACGGTTAAACATCAAAGGACTATGTCAAATTCACTCCACATTTACTGCACTACAAGGTGCCACTATAGAGCCCCTCCTCCCTGCCCATTTTCAAAGGATTACATGTGCCAAGTTTTAACATTATTCTGATGAATTTTGAAGCAAATCAGGTAAAAATAAGAGGGTGATCTCAATGTATGCTGAAAGTGACACATTTTCTGCTTCCAGTTGGTGGCGCTATTACTTTGAATCACAATAGTCACATCCATGTGATCAGCCTTGTACAACGAAGACTAAGCCGAAGTTTCATCAAAATCAATTAATGTATGCAGAAGTTATAACACTTTGTTTCCCTTTTCTTGCCATAAATTCGTTGCCTCGCCACGGCCAAACCGTTTGAGATATCCAAAATCCGTTTGCAATTAAACAACTTCAATGTGTTAGCAACAAGTTAAAAAAAGTTTGGTGTAAATTGGATAAACCCTGTAGGAGCAGTAGTATAAAATTCATAGCCTGTTTTTTCAAAAAATTAACATTCAAACCAAAATAGCTGACTTCCTGTTGGTCGGAGCTAATGAATGTAAATTAGAAAATTGTCCGGCTTGATGAGAACAATATGTGTACCGAGTTTGGTGATTGTAGGAAAAACTAACCCCCCCACTTTTGTCAAAAGGTGGCGCTACTGAGCCCCTCCACCACGCCCATTTCTATGGCTTTGTCCATGTCTACTGGTTGACAATATTGATGTGTGTGTCGAGTTTCATGCAATTTGAAGCATGTTAAGAGCCTCAAAAACACTCAAGAATATTATTACAGTTTGACCTGTTGCCATGGCAACAATATTTCAAATATCAAAAATCCTGTCATAGGTCTACATCTGCTGTGTATTGACATTACACTGATGAAGTTTGAAGCAAATCAGGTAAAAATAAGAGGGTGATCTCAAAACATTTCAAAAAGTGATACACTTCCTGCTGCCAGTTGGTGGCGCTATAACTTTGACTCACAATAGTCACATCCATGTGATCAGACTCCTATAACGAACACACTCGTGAAGTTTCATAAAGATCAATATATGTATGCAGACGTTATAACACATTTCCTGTTTCCTTTTTCTCGCCATAAATTCGTTGCCTCGCCACGGCCAAACCGTTCGAGATATCAAAAATCCCCTGGCAATTTTTAATCATCAGTGTCTTGACTTCATGCTGACCGAGTTTGGTGGCGATCGGATTAATCGTCTAGGAGGAGTATATCAAATTCCAGAGCATGCGTTTTTCAAACAACCCTTAATAGCTGACTTCCTGTTGGCGTGGTGTTTAACTTAGAGCACGAAAGTTGTTCGGCCCGATGAGGTCTATATGTGTACTGAGTTTCATACTAATACGTGCAAGCGTGTTTAATATATGGACCAAATTTTCAGACTTTTTTCAAGGGGGCGCTGTCGAGCCCCCTGCCACGCCCGGGTACCAGCCTCTCCGGCGTCCTAATGGCCGCGGATTCCAATGTGTGTGCCAATTTTCAAGAGTTTTTGAGCATGTTAAGGCCCCCAAAAAGCCCCGGAAGACGGAAAAAAAAAAAAAAAAAAAAAAAAAAAAAATAATAATAATCCTTAGAAGAACAAGAGGGCCCTGCGCGAATTTTCGCTTGGGCCCTAATAATCCTTAGAAGAACAAGAGGGCCCTGCGCGAATTTTCGCTTGGGCCCTAATAATCCTTAGAAGAACAAGAGGGCCCTGCGCGAATTTTCGCTTGGGCCCTAAAAAGACATCAGACAGAGGAACAGAGGGGACTCACCTCATCATCTTTGTACCAGGAAAGATTCTCAGCGGTCAGGACAAACCAATATTCCTTCGCTCCTCCTTTCATGATGCCAATATTATTGATGGTTAGCCAACCCTTTCTGATCACCTAGACACAGGCAAACAAGTGGGATGTATAATGTACAGTCAGACGGTCATTGTAATATTTATCAAATATGTAAATAAATGAAAAAGTAATATTGATTTAAAATTAGTGTGAGAATAAAGAGGCATGATACGAGAGACATGAACATGCAAAGCTATGTAGGAATCAGTTTTTGGACAATGAACAATTATGCAGTTTAGCAGTCATCATACAAAAATATCTGAATGCAGAATGCTGTGACTGACCAATCAGAATCAAGTTCCAAAACTCCACGTAATAAATTATGTTCATGTGAGGATTTCTCAGGAGAACAAATCAGAAACACATTGCAAATACAGTGGGGTCCTAAAGTCTGAGGCCACTAGTGAAAATGTTAGGGTTTTTAAAGAAAATGTTAGGGTTTTTAGTGAAAATGTTAGGGTTCAAAAGTTAGGGTTTTTAAGAAATTAATACTTTTATTCAGCAGACACATTCGTTTTTCCTTTTGAACTTTTTATTCATAATGGAATCATGAAAAAAAGTATATCAGTTTTTACAAAAAAAAAAAAAATAATAATTTTAATAATATTTCCTGTATTTTTTGTATTTTTTAAATATATAAAAAAAAACCTCAAAATCTCACCCAAACTTCTGAACAGTAGTGTTTTTAGCAAATTTGTAATCTCATTTAAAAGTTTTATACTGTTACAAATAAATATAAAAAGTTAATAATTTATTAAAAATTATAAATTATATTTACAGCATTACAATTTCAGAATTTCATCGTACTTGGTATGCTTTTTCAATTCAGGTGTAAAAAAAAAAAAAAAATTCTGTAATTATTACTGATTAGCGTATGCTTTCAGGCTTTACTTTCATTACATCTGGCAGGCTTTTTTTTTTTTTTTTTACTCTAACCTGAAGTACATTCAAGGTATACTATACATGTTCAGTACGTTTGTTCTCTGAGAACTGAACCCATGATCATCATGTTTCTACCAAATGAGCTACAGTTCTCAGGAGGGCAATGAGTTTACACTGGAATCCTTATTTAGTTTCACAGCAGCCTTTCCAATGCAGTGCCATGGTGAAAAAACAATCAACATTATTGGAAAAGGTTAGCCTTAATTTCACTTAATGCACTTAACATCAAACAATATCATTGATTTGACGGCACTGACACTAACTAAGCTGGACGACAACATCAATGTTTTTATGCAGAACTGCTTTATAGATTAAATGAACAAATTTAATAATTGATTATCTTTACAACGGAATTGAATTGACTTCAGCTGCTGCTGAACAATGAGCTATCAAAGCGCTATATAAATAAAGGTGACTTGACTTGATTAATTAATGATCATAACCAGCTATATCTTTTTTCTTTAAAAATACACCATAATGAAGACCATAATAATCAAAATTTAATGCTTTGTTCAAAAAATATTTTACAGACCAGAGTGCATTAGCAAGCACACACACACACACACCAAAGAGGTCGGACTTACCATTATCTCATCCTGAGGTGCGTTGGCATAGCAACAGTAGCAAAGCAAAGACAGGGTTTAAGATAGGTAATTATAAACTGGAAAAGGCAGCAAAGAGAATAGACAAGATGAACAGAATACAGAAGTAGAAGAAAGATGCTAGAATAGTTCCGTAACTAGTTCACACCACTAGCGCAAGACATACAACAAGAACTGTTAAACATGCCTAAATGGAACATGCTATAAGATGATTCAGGCCCAATATATGTAAATTATTCCTACTAGAAATGGCAAAAAATTATACCCCAATACTCTTAAAAGAGGTCATGATTTGAGAAATCAAATTTTCCTGGGTCTTTTGACATATAAGAGGTCATTGTACTATAAAAATACCCTGTAAGTTTCAGAACTCAAAACTTCCTCATTAGCCGAAAAACAGCTTTTATTGAAACCAACCTCTGAAAATGACTTGTTTCGGATTTTGTCACATTATTACATCAGAGGCCCTGTTTGCACCTTGTAGTAAGATGCGTTTTGGTCGATTGGATCACAAGTAGAAGAGGGATACACATACCCGTTTACACCTGGTGTTATAATCCAACACTTTCAACCACTACTGTCCTGATTTCGTCGAGGGGAGGGTCAATGAGTGGGTAAATGTTTTTTTTTTTTTTTCAGATCTTTTGATCTAATTGAAAAAATAAGCTTGCGCAGTTTACATATGAACGTGGAAGTAGAAGACATACAGAGAGCAGCAACTTTCGTTACTGCTCTGAAAGCTGCAAGACTATGCCGAACACTGTGAGTGCGTGATAGAAATCAGGATGGGTGAGAGAACATTGCGCTTGGTACCTTTTTAGTCTTCAAACCAAACTTGGATCTCCAGTCAACAAAGTTTAAATCCGGTCTGGCACACTTCCCATATTGTTTATGCATTAGGTTTATGCATAAGCGGAAAGTAGACAGTCTTTTGTGGCTGTTTAAAAACAATCTGGTCGAATGCGTTTTCGACTACCTCTGGAAGTGGTCAAAAGTGGACAAGCTCAAAACATTTTAGACCCATTTACATCTGTATTTAGTGGTGTCCACTTGTGATCCGATCGACCAAAACACATCTTAATACCAGGTGTAAACAGGGCCATAGTGCGTCAAAAGGCCGTCTCTGCAGAATCAGATCAACACCTACTTCTATGATTGCCTCTTTACCCCCACCCACCAATTTGAGCATGTCATGTAGTAATGTAATATGAGACAGACGCAAACATATCATAACTCCAGCGATAACAAAACGATAGAGGTGCCTCCGAGGATTATAATACGTTTTGTGCCAATTGTCAACTTGTGGAAAAACACAGTCTTTACATTGCATCCTTGTGATCCTAAAATTAAGAAAGCGTGGATGAACTTTATTTTCAATGAAGTTCCAGTCAAGATCATGACAGTAAGATGTTTCAGCGTCGATTTTTGTCTTCATTTTGCTGCGGATTCGTTTTAAACAAGAAACAGTTTGATGTATGCTTTTCAGAGAGACTGAAAATAAAAGATGATTCAGTTGGGACTATATTGGATCCGACAGCAATGTCGCAACACACATGCGTCCATGTGTCAAAGAACGTAGAGAACGCTTCTTTGGTTATTGTTTTGATCTAAGCCAATCTAAAAAATAAAATCTTCAGTGAGCAACATCTTCTCTTTTGTCATCAATAAGACATTTTATTTAAAATACGACACCGCAAATGACAATGTATATGTTTTTCAATGTATCCAAAAAGGATGAATATGGTACATTCATTCATAATTCCGTTTACACTTAACACCACATAAGTTATCAATTGTCAACTATAACTGTGGTAACTCCAAGCACTTAAACTTTATTTGCCACAACCAAGACTTATAAAGCATATTTAATATGCATACATGTTTCACATTGTTGGCAAATGTTTCAACTCAAGAGATATTTTTCAACATCGTAAGTTTTCAAAACAATTCCACATGTGTAATGGCGGGGCTGTTGAAAATTATTTTAATATGCAAAACTGTTACCCAATCATAGCAGTGGGCGTCTACTTCCAAGTTTATTCCCAAAGTCATTTCTTTTGGGGGTTTTTTGCGCACTAAAAGTCACGTCGACATTTTAAAAATGGCTTTAGTACCTTTCTGGACCTTGAAAGAGTCAGTTAAATTTCTGTCTATGGATGAGTTATATACCTTTCGGATTTCATCAAAAATATCTTAATTTGTGTTCTGAAGATGAACGGAGTTTAACAATTTAACAATGAGTAAGCTCTTCCTCATTATTTCTTACCTTTCAAGAGCATTTTAATAACATCTACCCCTGTTCTCAATCATTAAAATATCATAATATGACAGACACTGAGCGATGCAGTGTCCAATTATAGACCTGCTTCTGGTGTTCCTACATAAATAATGTTTGAGTAAGGCAGCAAACATCTGCCAGGCTGTGTGATGCATGCAGGACACAACATCTGTTCATTCTGTCTTGTGCTTACCTGATTGCCAGCAGTCTTCTTCTTATTCATCTGACTGCTTCTCTGCTGGGCGCTGAAGAGATAAACAGAAAAAAGAAATATCCATTAAGAGAACAAATAGACTGCAACTTAAGGACAACTAACTAAGAACATTTTACCAGCTTATCAGTTATCAGTTAATATGGAGAACAGAATGCCTTATGTTGATCCACATACTAGACCATCATCAAACTAAACAATAAATAGGATAAACCAGCTTGGTAGGAGTGATCAGATTTGATTCTAAATTCAATGAATTTGATTCTGCCAAAAGATTTATAAAAGTTGAAACTTAAAGAAGATAAGAGCATTAACTAAAAATATGGCCTAGAGAAACAACTGAAATTGTTTGAAAATGATTATACAATCACATGTAGGATGATTCTCTACACCTGGCTTTATAAATCAGCCCACTGTCTACTATGAATTTCTAGGGATCACAGCTTACACAATCATTGTCTATCATCACTGTGCCTTTGGGCTCTGTCTCAGCTGATTTAATGCTCCCTGCTGAAAATTCCAGCATAATCTAGCATGAATTCCATATTGGTCCAATCTAGTTTATGCTGGTTAGCATCGTCATGCTGTTTTCTCGTTTCCCATGCTGGTGACCAGCAAACCAGCAACCAGCATACCATGCTGGTACCAGCATGCAAAACATACCTTATGCTGGTGATCAAAGGGTTAGTAAATGGTTAGTAATGTTCTTACTTTGCAAAACCGATGAAATCCTCATGATTGGTGTTCATGTATGCTAACTCAATGTCAATTAGCAACATGACCTGGTGATGGAAAAAGAAAACAACAATACATATTTCACTACTTATTTTTCAGTTGAAGTTGTAGCTAGGTTTTACCACATGAGTTTGTATATGTAAAGGGTTGGCAGGTGCATGGTAGATGGGCCGTACCTGATTTTTGGTGCGGCTCTCCCGATCACGGATGTGTTGGGTGACAATTTTCTCCATTTCCTCTCTAAGCATGGGGTACTGAGCCAGCTGTCCAAAACACATACTGGATCAATTACTACCACTGACAGCTTATTAAGCAAATCTTATTAACATAGACAAATGGAAAAGAGATTTCAGTGATTAAGTGTGAAAAATACTTTTGCATTATTTAAATGACAACTAAATCCCCCACCCCATTCTTTATGTGTCTAGATGTTTTGTTTTTGAGTTGAGAGTAATGAGAGTAATGAGAGTAATTTTGTTTGTACACACTTACAAAATTTTAAAATAGAAATAGATAAAAAAACAATATATTAGCCTAAATTAAATGCTATATAAACAATGTATACATTACTGAGATTTTTATTTCATAAATTGTGCTTAAATGTCATCAAAATAATGTAACAATTTGAACATATAATTAATTTTCTTCAGGCAAAATGTTATATATATATATATATATATATATATATATTTTTTTTTTTTTTTTTTTTTTTTCTTTTCTTCTTCTTTTGATTGTAGGGTTAAATAGAACCTATACATATTCCTAAAAGGCTTTATGAGATTCACTCTAAAATGACATCTGATATGGTTATATAAATGTAATGTAGGAATATAAATTTGGGGTTGGTAAGAATTTTTAATATTTCCGAGAGAAGTCGCTAACCAAGAGCGCATTTATTTGATAAAAAAAACAGTAATATTGTGAAATAATATAATTTGAAACAACTTTCTATTTGAATACATTTTCAAATGTAATTTATTCCTATGATGGCAAAGTTTTCAGCAGCCGTTATTCCAGTCTTCAGTGTCACATGATTCCTCAGAAGTCAAAATATGCTGTTTTGGTGCTCAAGAAAAATTTCTTATTATAGCAATTGTGCTGCTAAATATTTTTGTGAAAGCCCTGATACATTTTAGTATTCTTTGATGAATAGAAAGTAGACATCTTTTGTAACATTTTAGTCTAGAGTCTTTAGTGTCACTTTTGATCAATTTAATGCATCCTTAGTTGCAGGCAATTCATCCTTGCAAATAATTAATGATTTTTTTTTTTTTTTCTTTTTAAAAATTGACCCCAAATTTCTGAACGGTAGTGTATATGAAGCTCAAATGAGTTTACTGTATAGACAGGCACAGAGTTAGGTTTACCTTCTTGGTGCATTGCCTAACCGTATTGACCAGCTCAGTGATGACCAGGTCCACACATTTCTGGCATGGCTCTTTGATCTTTGCAATCTGCCGTTTAACAATAGTCTCAAAGGCCATGTCTGGGGTAAACAGACCGGTCCTGACAAGTAAAATAATGAACAGAGCGTCAGAGATCTTAATGATGTGCTTTACAGTTACTGATCAGTTTGTCATTGCATTTCATATTTCATGACACGGTTCTCATGGTGCAGTACTTCATATCTAGCGAGCAGTTGTTCAGAATGTCACAGTGACATCAAAGCGAGTTTGATCTCAGAGTAGGTGAGTTGGCGAATGTGTGTGACTCTGTCTGTTTGAGGTAGAGGCTTCACACCTGATACCGTGGATGTTCTTGATGGCGTAACTTATCTCCTTACGCAGCTCTTTCTCATCAAACTCCATCTAGTCATCATTAACAGACAGAGAGACACTTCCTTTGTAAAAATGAGAGGATTTAATTTAAATAATCCTACAGAAAGTATGAGCACTGCATTGTTTTGCTCTCGGAGAACATCAGTTGTCAGTATGATAAAATTACCTTAACCAGCTCAAAGGGGAAGCGCTCATGGAAGATGCGATTGATCCTTGCACCTCCGGAAAGCTCCACTGTGTCCACCTGATCTCCTGAACCCTCAATGCACTTCTCAAAATCCACTGCAAACTGCTGCACCATCCTTTAAACCAGAGAACAGTGAGTTTTATGTGCGAGTCACAGAAAATAAACAAACCATCACACAGAAACACACACACACACATAAAGATACACTACTGTTTAACGTTTTTGAAAGAAGTCTCTTAAGCTTACCAAGGCTGCATTTATTTGATTAAAAATACAGAAATACTGTGCAATATTATTACAATTTGCAATAACTCTTTTCAACTTTAATTTATTTTAAAATGTAATTTATTCCTGTGATGGCAAAGCTGATTTTTCATTAGTAAAACATTTTTTATTATTATCAAAGATGAAACAGTTGTGCTGCTTAATAGTTCCCTTTTTGAATAGGAACACTACACTATGTCTTGAATGGACGCTTATGGGAATGCCATCAGTGTATCCGGTGTCTAAAGAATGTGTGAAAACACTCCAATCTGATTGGTTGGTGACAGTCCGTGACATTATTAGCGGAGCACCCATAAGTATAAGAGGGTGCCCATAGTACACGTCATCAACTTTTTTGTCTTCAGGAGCCGTTTATATTTTTAGCGCGTGGTGAAGGCAAGATCATGGAAAATCCTAGCAAGCATTCTAGGAAGTGTGTGCCTCTGTGTCCCAGGTTTTTGACACCTGAGGACACACATAACCTATGCGCTTATTTCTTGGGAGAGGAGCATGCACGTTCAGTGCTCAAGGGTTCTGAATGTGCCCATTGTGAAAAGTTCACAATGAGGAAGCTCTGTTCACATTTGTCTCTATTCTCAAGGGATGTGAAACAAGTCTCTGCATCAAACAGTTCAGAACCCACTGTTGCCGAAGCAAAGCGGAGGCTTTAGTCGTGGGGATCGTAGGTCAAGCTCGCCAAGGTATTTGCGAAAGGGCTGGCTCTTTTTTACACCTCAATTGCATGCTCGAGCGATCTGCTGGATCAGGATGTGCTGTCTTTCAAGTCATCCGATCCAGCAGATAGTATATTGCTGGCACCATCCAGCCAAGAGGAAGCGGATGTGGTTAAAGAAGGCGAGCAAAATATTTAAATAAATAAATAAATAACAAAACAAACTTCTGATCAGTGACTAGACTTGTGAACAGTGAATCAGACCACTTCCTGATGATGTCACTATTAATTAACAGTCAGCATCATCTGATGTTTTTGCTGTGGTGCCCATGGAGCGAATAGGGGTTACGTGCCTTGCTCAAGGGCACCTCAGTTGTGGGTAATGAGAGTGGAAGAGAGCGCTGTTCATTCACTACCCCCACCTAAATTTCTTACAGGTACTGAGACTCGAACTCATGACCTTCAGGGTTACAAGTCCAACTTGGCCACATTAGGCCACAGCTGCTCACATAAGGCCACAACTGCCCATATGTGAGGTTATGTGAGGATACCCCCGGTGGAGGAGACGTTTGCAGGCTATCTCTCCCAGGGTGAGTCATCGTCTTTGAAGGATCCAGCCCTGCCATCAAGGTCGTTTCAGACAACCTCGTGCTCGAATGGCAAGGCGTGTGCAGAAGCACATCAGAGCGGGGTGAGGGGGGGCTTGCACACCATGGCGGTGCTTGCAGGTCTACCAGGCAGGTCTGCTAAAAGATCTGGATCAGGGCCAGGGACTGTCCTCTAGCTCTTTGGGCCACTAAACAGTTGCTGCTATCGGTCGCTTGATGTCAATGATGGTGGCATCTGTGGCTGAACTTGCCAGACATCAGGGAGAAAGAAAATAATTTTCTTCTCGATGCCCCAGCCTTGCCATCTGAACTTTTTGGTACATCTGCTGAGACAGTGGTTGGAATGTTGAGAAAGGGGTCAAAAAGAGAGGCGAGGGCGCAGTTGCCAGCATTCAGAAAATATATACCACACCATGAGATGAGAGGAAGAAGAGACAGGACCTCAGGGAAGTGATTAATAGGAAGCACTTCTGCAAAGACCTGAATGCTGATGAAAAATAACATCTCTCATGTTCCCTCTTTTCATTTTTTTCTTCAAAAAATAATTAAAAACATTGTAAATGTATTTACTGTTTACAACTGAATGAGTGCTTGCTGAATAAAAAAAAAAAAGCTTACTGACCCCAAACTTTTGAACGGATGTGTATGTGCATGGGCTGTAAATGTTCAAGTGGGTAATATGTATATATATATATATATATATATTTATTTATTTACTACCATACGATATGACTCACTGTAGCAGAGCCTTGGTTTTGCGAGAAGGATCATCGGGGCGGAATTGCTTGTACTCCTCCACCTCTTTCTCAATGGACAGTAATTGGCTCTGAAGTTTATTCCTCAGTCCTGGCAGGGTGTCCCGGATGTGATTAGTTAATTGCTAGATGAGAATGAAAACCATTGGTGACTGGCAAACATTTTTCAAATCTATATTATATGATTTGTGCTGTTTTACAAAACTGAGAGCTAACAATATACTTAAGGAAAAATTCTTCTGAATGAAATGGCAGTGAGGTACACTATATTGCCAAAAGTTTTGGAACGCCTGCCTTTACGTGCACATGAACTTTAATGACATCCCATTCTTAATCCGTAGGGTTTAATATGGAGTTGGC
Organism: Megalobrama amblycephala; assembly: GCF_018812025.1. NCBI lineage: Eukaryota > Metazoa > Chordata > Actinopteri > Cypriniformes > Xenocyprididae > Megalobrama > Megalobrama amblycephala. Next base: position 55,328,707 of record NC_063047.1, on the reverse strand, counting down.
CCACCCTTTGCAGCTATAACAGCTTCAACTCTTCTGGGAAGGTTTTCCACAAGGTTTAGGAGCGTGTTTATGGGTATTTTTGACCATTCTTCTAGACGCACATTTGTGAGGTCAGGCAGTGATGTTGGCGAGAAGACCACACTCGCAGTCTCCGCTCTAATGGACTATATGCATGGGTTACTTCCTGGTTGTCGTTAAGCCAGCTCGGGCACTTCCGGTGAACTGTTAGCTGTTCATTCTGTAGTCGTTGTACATCGACACAAAACCATCTATGGTTGACTTTTTAATGTTGTATTTATATTTTAATGCAGTTATTACATTTACCTAATTTGCCAATAAACCAGTTTTATTGATTGCAATAAAGACGAAGCTATTGGGACTGTTTAAAAATGCTGTGTCTGTAATTAGACACACACACACACACATTTTTTCCCCAGCACTTTAAATGTTATTTTTAATGCGATGACCACAAACATAATTTGTTCATCCTTCTGAGATTGTCCCCATTGTAAAACCGAACGTTTAAAAATGTAGGAAATTTAACATTTGATAAAAAACACTTATTTAAAAATAAAAAAGACAGTAATTAGCACTTTAACCAGAAGGTGGCGGCAAAGTAGCATTTATTTGCGCACATATCAGCCATTTCCTCTAAACGTTTTTCACTTCGTTTTTGACTAAATATTGAACATTATAAAATAACTAGGTTTGAAAAAACATTTTTTCAATGTGAAGTATGAAATACTCACAAAATCTTATGAAAAACAATAACTTTTATTGTGAATTAATTACACAGAAAGCGAGCACCGCCTCTCCCGTTGTAATCACAGCAGATGTCAGTCAGAGCAGCGCAAGATCAATGATTTCAGCACAATTGTGAAAACACACATTTTATTCAATTAATCTAACTAAAGTGCACAATAAATATTTAATTTTTGAAGCTTTTTTTCACATAAAAGTGTGAAAACTAATGGTCGAATTGAATTTAGCCGAGGAGGAACATTGAGGTACGTCTTTATTTATTTATTTTCTAAGCTGTCTTACGTTTGAATAACTAAATTAATGCTATACCTGACTATTTAAGTGACTATATTCTGATTCTAAACTAAGTATTACACTACTGATGCTCAACACACCAGCAAATGACATCTCACCGGAAGTTATCGAGCTGGCTTATATTAATGCGGAAGTTCTAAAGAACGCTCCGTGCATATAGTCCATTCATCCCAAAGGTGTTCTATCAGGTTGAGGTCAGGACTCTGTGCAGGCCAGTCAAGTTTCTCTACACCAAACTCACTCATCTATGTCTTTATGGACCTTGCTTTGTGCACTGGTGTGCAGTCATGTTGGAACAGGAAGAGGCCAACCCCAAACCGTTCCCACAAAGTTGGAAGCATGAATTTGTCCAAAATGTCTTGGTATGCTGAAACATTAAGATTTCCTTTCACTGGAACTAAGGGGCCAAGCCCAACCCCTGAAAAACAACCCCACACCATAATCCCCCCCCTCCACCAAACTTTACACTTGGCACAATGCAGTCAGGCAAGTACCGTTCTCCTGGCAACTGTCAAACCCAGACTCGCCCATCAGATTGCCAGACAGAGAAGCGTGATTCGTCACTCCAGAGAACACGTCTCCACTGCTCTAGAGTCCAGTGGCGGCGTGCTTTACACCACCGCATCCAACGCTTTGCATTGCGCTTGGTGATGTAAGGCTTGGATGCAGCTGCTCGGCCATGGATACCCATTCCATGAAGCTCTCTACGCACTGTTCTTGAGCTAATTTGAAGGCCACACGAAGTTTGGAGGTCTGTAGCTATTGAAGTTGGCGACTTCTGTGCACTGTGCACCTCAGCATGCGCTTGTTGAGTTGCTGTTGTTCCCAATTGTTATGATACCACTAACGGTTGACCGTAGAATATTTTGCACAGGTGGCAACCTATCATGGTACCACACTTGAATTCACTGAGCTCCTGAGAGCAACCCATTCATTCACAAATGTTTGTAGAAGCAGTCTGCATGCCTAGGTGCTTGATTTTATACACATGTGGCCATGCAAGTGATTGGAACACCTGAACTCAATGATTTGGAGGGGTGTCCCAATACTTTTGGCAATATAGTGCATATAAAATGCTGAAAAACATGCAGAAAAACATTTGCATAAGTGGCTCTCTGTGTCATTCTACCTGATTAAGCACTTTCTGCAGGTAAGGAGTCCCCATACGATCGGCCAAATGTCGATAGGCTGGGTGGGTGAGGAAGAACTTCCTCTCTGCTGCCATGGCAGCAGTAATGTCCTTCTTGCCATCAATGTCCTTTTGACTGCGGTTCACAACCCCAATGTAACCTATAGGGAATATCCAATTTGAAGTAGTTACAGGCAATCAGCATAACAAAACGTAGCACATTCCCAGTTAACAATTTTTTGTTCTAAGAATGTTTTCCAAACATTCTGTTTTGGTTATGACGTTCAAATGTCCAGTTTTCTTGATGGTAGAAGAATGTTTTTTAAAGGTTTGTATGATGTTCCTGAAACGTTCTTTCAACGTAATTTTATTAACAACTCAACATTCTAGGAATGTTGATTTGTAACATTCTAAGAACATAAAATGTCCAGTTCCTTAATGTTAATAGAACATAATTTAAAGGTTAGTAAGACCTTCCTGAAACATTCTTTCAAACAACCAAACACCTGCTGGTAACAAGCAGAATCACTGAAGGAAAGAGAAACAACAAGAACAGAAACTTTAACTGACTTCCAGCCACAGCCTTAGATTAAATCATCTGAAGATAAAAGTAGACATTCAATTTCTCAAGATCTCAGCAGAGGAGGATTAAACAACTCCACAAACATCATTAAAATCTTCACCTGTTACAAACCAGGCTGACTTTATTTCTGTAAAAAAATGTACAAAAGTTCTTGTTAACAGAGATTTAGATGTTGATGTCTGGTTGTTTCAGTTAACATTATGGTGGTCAGTGTTTACTTTAGTTGGGCTCTTGACCCAATTTTTTTAGTTTATTTCTCCTTCAGCAATTGCGGGTGTTTTCAGAAAACATTTCTACATTGATAGAGACTAATAACACTGAAAAGATCTTTGTAAGAAATTCCAAAACTGCTCTTGTGAAAAAGTTGAGACTCACTTAGACATCAACACTCATCATACAAACCTCAACAATAGTGATGATCAAAAAAATATTCAAACATAAATAGTACAAGAATTCAGCTGCATAATTTATTCAAGCTGCAATGCATGCTGAGTGGGAGCCATGAAGGAGTTTTGTATGCTGGCATTAAGCATGTCACCATTGTTGTGTTTCATATACTGATTTTTGATGTCTGTTAGTGTATAAATAGCACTATTATTAATAACTGAAAATCTGATTTTCACAATAGTATCATATGGTCAGTAGCACAATTAAATAAATAAATAACAGATCAGTGACTAGACTTGTGATCAGTGAATCAGACTACTTCCTGATGATGTCACCATTAATTAACAGTCAGCATCATCAGATGTTATTCTGACACATTAAAAGTGTTTTCTGAACACACTAATACTGCAGCCAGAAAAAAAATGAAAAAAAAACATCCATCAAGGGTCAAGAGCCCATCTAAAGGAAACACTAATCACCGCAATGGTGACTTCAAATATTTGGTCCTCTTTCCTTCAGTGATACCTCTCATTATCATCAGGTGTCATCACTAATGGTCAAACTGAGCAATGCTAATAAAACACAGGAGACTTTGTTGTGTAGCATCCAACCTTAAGCCACTTTTAAGCCAAAAATTTTGTGATCCTTACTATTTAAAGGACATTCGAAGAATGCTGTTTAAAGAATGTTTTCTGACAACATTATGAGAACATTCATCAAATACTAATGACAATATATGGTGATTTCATGAACATTGTTTTGAAAGTGTTTAATTTGAACACTTGCATAACCTTTACACAAATTTAAGAGAAAAGTTAGGAACAATAACCATGGGACATGCAACAAAACTTTCCCACATTCCAAGGATGTTCTTTTAAAAGAGCAAACACAACCTTATTCATTTGAAGTTAGTTGTCATTCATATGTTTAAAGGATGTTCCAAGAATTTTGTTTTCTCCGAGTCCGACATAATGAAGACATTTAAAAAAGATTCTAAAAACAATGTATCAATAACATTTTTGTGCTAACTTTTTGAGAAAATTTTTAAAGACAAGATAAATTGAACAAACATTATATTAACATTACTGTAAGAATGCTTGTTCATAACTTTGAGAGAACCTTGCCAGAACATTAGCCAAAAGTTATGAGACTATTCCCTGTTAGCTGGGTTGTACATATAGTTATAAAACCAGTCAAAACAAAATAGCTTCAGAAAATGCAAAATATAGCTGTTAAACTATTTTCATGAGGTGGACTTTACAACATTTTGTTAATGTAGCTAAATATAATTTTAAATGTAAAGTAACAAGGAAATAAAAGGGAACACATGTTCTAATACCCTGTCATGCTTTCTCTTTGTACACTGACTTTACCTCTGCGTAAAGGAAGAAGCTTGTTCTCCAGGATTTCACGTGCATCAGTTCCTTCATCCATTAGATCCAATTTAGTGATTACACCTATAGTTCTCATACCTGTTCAGAAACACACACACATGGATGCATGATTGGGTAGTTTTAAAAGAAAAGATCATTAAAAATCTCACATCAAGATATGTCTGCAATTGTGCAATTATTTTAGGATAAGTTTCAGTCACTGCTGGATGAAAACCCACCCTGAGGGTCCACCTCCTTGGCAATCTTGAGGGCATCTGAGTTGGCCAGGTCAGAGTTTGCTGGAGACACAGCCAGCAACAAGCAGTTCTCCTTAGTCACAAACTGCATTAGCATATCCCTGATTTGGAACTCAATGTCAGCCGGCTGGTCACCTACAGGCACTTTGGTCATACCAGGCAAGTCCACGAGGGTGAGATTCAGGACTGGTGATGAAGACAAGGGGTGACATGATTACATGTGACATTTCACAATGCATGTGACAGAACATGTTGATCTGATCATGCTTAAATAACTCCTCTGTATGTGCATGAATGAAAGTACCATGAGGTGAATAGACGCGCAGATTGATAGGGACAGGTGAAATGCCTTTGTTTTGGCCGGTGATGCGATCTGTCTCTGCCTCAATCTCCTGACGAACCTCATCAAAATCAGTAAACTTCTTCCCCTTGCAATGCAAAAACTCAGCATATTCTGGAAATAAGCAATTAGACATTTTAAGAAAAAAAAAAAAAAATGCATATTAGCTTTTACCTTAAAAACATGCATTTAAAACTATAAAGCAGGGGTTCTCAAATCTGGCTCTCAATGTCCACTTTCCTGCAGAGTTAACCTCCAATCTTAACAAGAAAATCAAGGTCTTCAGAATTACTATGCTGCATCTGAAAACCTAGGCAGCTGACTTGCTGCCTCACTGCCCTATCAGGCAAAGACTTTGCAGGCAGCGTTTGCGCATGGAGGTACCTCACGAAACTGATTTCGGACAGATTTCTGAGGCAGCGTAACAGTTTAATGAGCTACAGCAAAATAGAGCGAGCTTTGGTGACAACTAAACAACAGTAGTAATTTCTCAATAGAAATGACATCAGAAGTGGAAAACGTTGATCAAAAATGTACATTTACACACAAACTGACCAGAAACCGCAACTTTCAAACGCCATTTTTCTTTTTCTAGCTCAATTGTCATGAATGGAATGCATAGGATTGTGTGATATCAAAGGCAGCAAAGGATACATCTATGCTGACTTCAAAAATAGATCAGATGAAGGTATCTCAGGAGACAGGAAGTGATGCTAACATTGGATTCAGACGTGTCTTGGTGCCTTCCTACATTGGAATGCGTCCTCCGAAGACAGCATTCTTAAGTTTTCGGATGCAGCACTTGAAAGTTATAGGCAGGTGAGTTTGAACAAGGTAATAGTTAAACTCTGTAGGAAAGTGGAGGGCCAGAGTTGAGAACCCCTGCTAGAGAGTTTTTTAGCTTCTGTCTAAGATTTTTACCAGTAGGGCAGTTGATCAGCTGCAGCACTAGGGGGCGCCGAGTGACAATACCAGAGCCACGAGGCAGAAAGTCCCTAAAAAGAAGATGAGGCAGCATTCATTGAGTAACATTTTGTTTTGTTTTTGGATGCAAATGACTATGTCAATGTGCATTTCTAGCATACAAGCACATTGCATTTAAATCTGAACTATAAATAAGCAATTCAAATAATAAAATAATGAAGTCATGCTGTTACATTTTGAACTGTTTTTATGAGTCAATAAAAGGTTATATTATTTAAATACTGTGAATAAAAACTCAGTGTTTAATCTAAGGATGACTCTAAGTGTATGTTCACACTAAAAACAGCTCATCATGAAAACCAGATGTACAGACTTAATTAAAAACGTAAGTGCTAGTGCTGCTCTAGCAGTGGAGTGCATAAGACATTTTTGTTCTAGATTTTAGTGTCATTAGTGCAATTTTTCATACATGGATTTTGCTGGTATATTTGCCACTATAAACCTCTCTTAGCAATGAGACATTTGGAAACAGGGTTGGAGAAAGGTGTGTGAGAAAGTGCTGTATGAGTTCTGGCCATTAGGCAGAAGTGCTCCTAATATTAGTGGTTATTCTTAGAAAGAAAGAAAAAACATGTAATTGCATTTCACTACTGACCACAACTTTTATGGATTTTCAAGACTGAATGTTTACAAAGTACAGTTCAAAATCTAATCTCACAATCTAACTTAAGTAGCTCATTTGATTTATGTTCTTTTTACAGTCCAATTATGTAATTTATTGACCGTGTTAACATAATAAAGCAATCATGAAGGTTATATACAGGTATCCTATCATAATAGCCTCTCATATTATCTCTGATCAGCTTCTTTGATTCTCCAATAAACTGCAAAATGGCATATAATAAAAAATATAAAAATTAGTTTTCAGAATGATGAATGATGATGTTTGTATGATCAGTAAATTGGGCCATAGATTGTTTATTTTTGGACTTCTATGAATTAATTAAGTGCTTTAGTTGTTGTCCATATCCAGCCCATATTTTGCAAGATACAGTATAAGGAAAGACAAGCCAACATACATATACATATGCATATACAGTAATGGCCAAAATTGATGTTCAACCTAGAAAACTATTTTTGCACAGAAAAATAAAACCTGTAGCTAGATTTTTTACCAAATAATTTTGTCAGATAAACATCTTAACCAAGTTGAGTGTTTTGTTCTTCCCTCATCTTTAAAATATTTTAAAAATATAAAATAATTTCCTCATATTTTGATGGTTTAATTGAACTTGTATGTCATCAAAGGCTCTCTGAAGTGCCTTGGAACGTGCAGCTTTATTCACTGTATTGACATAATTTCCAATGAAACAGAAAGACAGGGCGGGATATATCTAGAAGCTTTTTTCAAAATAGTCAATAACTTTTCGCTTGGATCACAGCTCGGCAAGAGACTTCCTTCTAATCTCTAACCATTACTCCTCCATATTTCTTTAAAATACAGCATTGTTTGTAGAATTTAAATGCGTCACAACGTTTTATGGTCTGTACCGACTCGCGCGTATGATCCGCCAGACTGTGCTCGCGCTGTGGCTGTTCACGTGACACTAACGCGAAAACGGACTTCATTCACATCAATGGAAAGCATATTTACACTGTCTTAATCGTTCCCTCCTCTTTGCACTATGCACTATGTGCCATTCACCATATAGAAACTAGTAAATGTGTGAACAATTGACCGATTTCAGCTACAGCTTCAGCATCTGTTTATAGTGTAGGAGGGGGTGGGATTTCAGATTCTAGAGAGCATTTGATTGGACAAAAGATTTGATGAGAAGCTGAAGTCTGCGGTGATGTCATGAAAATCTGTGATCCATTTTAGAGGAAATGAGAGACTTCAAGTTTTGAATGATTATATCTCCTAAATGCAAATTTTGTCAACCTTAAGGCTAACATATTCATTCTAAAAGCTAAAAAACTTTCAGGGTATTTCAGGGGGACTTTAAAAATAATTATCCCCTTCCAGCATTCACTTTTGGCCACTACTGTACACTGCCATTCAAATTGTGTGGTCTCTGTAAGATTTTTTAATCTTACATTTTTCTTAAATCTTACATTTTCTTAAATCTTACATTTTTTAAAAACAATAAAAACAGTAATATTGTGAAATATTATTTGTTACAAATTAACTGCTTTCCATTTGAATATAATTTACAATGTAATTTAGTGACAAAACCGAATTTTTAGCAGCCATTACTCCAGTCTTCAGTGTCACATGATCCTTCGGAAATCATTCTAAGATTTGGTGCTCAAGAAACATTTCCTATTATTAGCAATGCTGAAAACAGTTGTGCTGCTTAATATTTTTGTGATTTTTTTTCAGGATGCTTTGATGAATGGAAAGTTCAAAAGAACTTTGTAACAATGTAAATGTCTTAACTGTCACATTGATTATTGCTTGTTGTACAAACCACACTTGGTTTGTAATGTTGTTGATGTCTGATTGGTTTGATACAAGCGTTAGAACCATGATCTCTGAAAAAATAGGTGGCCACTTTTGCACTTAAAAAAAAGCAGCCTAGAACCAAACGTTTACTAGTATACACACACACACACACACACACACAGTGTCTTATCTGCTCTTGCAGGCTGTTAAATTACATTCATACAGCAGCTGTGATAACCTGCTGCTTTCTGCCGGACTGCACCATCATGTAATTAACTGTCACGTCATCATGGTGGTGAGTCCACATCAACATGTGCTTCCGTTTTAAAGGCCATGTCTCATTCATAATGACATCTGTCTAATAAATTGCACCATAAGTGTCAGCGTGGATGAGCTCATGTTCATTCAACTGTATGATACGCTTCAACTGATTCATAAGTCCAAAGAACAGTTTGTTTGTGAGGAAATGAATCAAGAAAGGAACATAGGCAAAGCTATTTTGAATAACTGTTTTTCATACAATGAAAGTCAGTGAATTCGAAACAAAATTGCACCCTATTAACATTCATTCTATAAATAAATAAATAAGTAAGTAAATTAGGCATTTTTCTAAATGTCTTCTTTGGAAGATATTTCAAAATTTTACAACAAGAGGATGAGTAAATGATTTTGGATGAACTGTCCCTTTAAAGCTACAATATGTAAATTTTTCGCCGCTAGAGGTCGCCTATAAAACAAAGGCATAACTTGATGACACCGAGTTTGAGCACGGAATCTTGGGAAATGTCGTCTTCACCTCACAGCCAGTGGAAAATAATCGGGACGGGACTCGAGCAGAAATCATGTTCATGGATGAGATTATTAACGTTACTGTAGTATGAATCAGCGCAGGGCAAAGTGATGTGGGAGCTGAACGAGGCCACTGGAGCGACTGCTAATATGAGTCGAATGCGACACACACCTTGTGAGCAGTGAAACTTTTATTATGGCGCAGTTGCCGATTCTGCTTCTTCCGGTCAAGCGTATGAGGTAACACAGCACTGTTTATCATATTAGATACATTTGACTGTATTGAAAATGATGTTATAACGTTACTCTGAGCATTTGCTCGGCGGCTGCTGTGAGGCACTGTTGCACACTGCAGTAAGCTAGATTGATTTTAGAATATCATAATAATAAATGCTGGGGTGGCTTGTGTTGATAAATGGCATGCAATTAATTTTAACACGTATTGTATGATGGAGAAAATGCTGTATTAGCTACTTGACAAAATAGTGTTTTTCTCTGAGGCATGGTAAAAGCATGGTACTCTCGGAAAATCAAGAAAATTGTTTAGATTTAAACAATAAGACTAAACGTGTTGAGCTATATAACAATAATTTGTTTTCTGTCTATAAATGTAACCAAACAGTTGTTCCCTTGTCTAATAAAACACGGAATATATTAAAACGTCTTCAGTGTCTCCATGGTTTCTACAAAATAAAACCGGAAACCGAGGGTAACGCAGATATGACGCCATTGACAGGCGACTCCCAGACACGTCCTGTATTCTTGGTTAAAATTGTGATTTTCTCATGATTTACAAATAGTTGGAAACATTTGGGATATCGTAAGTATTCGACTGAACAAAATGTATACATTTATGGTTTTTGGATATATATTTTACTACAAAATCTCACATATTGTAGCTTTAACGGTCACATATAGTACGTAGGCAATGCATTTCATGCCAAACAGCTGTCCTCGTACAGCATTTTGAAGTTCCTCCTTGTAACAGCTGTGAGCATTGTACTGCCAGTCAATGGATCTGTTTGTGACTGACAAGCTTGACAGACACTTTAGTGTCCACAGAGCTCACAGTGTAGCATGGACAATAACACTGGACCTGCTGAATAACAAAGAAGATCTATGAGACAGCAACAAACAACAAAACTTTAATAGTTAGCCTTAATAGCATTTAAGTCTACTGCCAGTGATATGGATCTATGCATGTTTTAGTGTTCAAATTTAGAGCCAGTGAGATTTCTGGTCCCCATATGAGTCATCCCTCTGTGTTACAAATACAAACATGGAATGGGACGTCTTTTGACCCTAAAACAAACACCCCTGATGGGAAAAAAAAACGTAAACTAGCCTTTCGATGCTGAGTCTTGGTGTTGACGCTATGGGAATGCTTCCACATCCACATGTGTTTGAAGTATGTGTCCAAACACAGCAATCTTATTGGCTGAATGTATAGATGTGGTGACGTAACGCTACAATTCAATCCTCCATTGTGTTATGTGACTGTGAAATCTGTCAGGAGTTATTTTGTACAATGGTAGGTTGAGTTATAGAAAGTGTGTGAAGCCATTGCAGGGAAAGTACAGTTAGACCAAATAAAGAGCCCAATATGCTCAATGAAGACCAGGAGTCAAAGATGAAGTTCAGTCAGTTGTCAGTTGACTCATAGGGAAGAGCAAAAGGAGAGAGTGGCAAAAGGGGGCATAGAACATGTATCCCTCCCAGAAAGAGACACAGGGTTTTACAATTGGTATTTTATAATACTGAAAAAAGATAGGGGTTTGCATCCAATTTTAGAACTACAGGGCCTGAACAGTACTCTTCAGGCATACAGGTTCAAGATGTTAACTGTGAAACTAATAGTGCCACAGATTCAATTCAAGGATTGCTTTCACATCAAGATCTCGCCAGAACACGGGAAGTTTCTCAGGTTTGATTTCGGGGGCGAATCTTACCAATATAGAGTACTTCCTTGCTGCTCTGGCCCCTGTGTGACTTCAGGCCATCCGTGTACTTAACTATATCGATGACTGGTTGTTGCCCAGTCGGAAGAGCTAGCAGCAAGATATTGAGATGTTGTGTGTGCTCATATGAAGCGTTTGGGGCTCAGGTTGAACCTCAAGAAGAATGTGATTTCTCCAAAACAGAAAACGACTTTTCTAGGGGTAGTGTGGGAATCGACCATGATGCAGGCACACCTGTTTCCTACGCGTTTAGATTCCATCCTAACCACTGTAAGAGACAGGGCCAACAGCTTTCAGTTCTGCTAATTCATAAGCTGCTGGATCTCATGGAAGTAGCAGCCAATGTTATTCCTTTGGGACTACTGCATCAGCTCTGACTCAAAAGAAGAGGATTCCATCCTCTGAATCATCCTTCCAGAGTAGTAAAAGCCATGCGCCGTGGGCATCATGCTCTTCAGCTTTGAAAGACACCAGGATTCCTCAACAAGTCAAGTCAAGTCAAGTCACCTTTATTTATATAGCGCTTTTTACAATGCAGATTGTGTCAAAGCAGCTTTACAACAGAGGCCTGACATTAGGGGCGTGTGACAGACACCTCTCTCACAGGCTGGGGTATGGTTCTCAATGCCCGACCAGCCTGTGGAATGTGGTCACCAAGTAGCACATCTTGCATTGGATTACTGATGCTATCACCCTCCTCTATGAGGTGCGTGGTATGGCTTTGCCTTTAAGGGTCAGGGCTTACTTCATGGCCTCTTCCAAGGCACTTGCAAGGGGTACATCACTTAATGATGTAGGGCCCTCTCAGCACACATTTATTAGGTTTTATCGTTTAGAAGCGGAGACCATTGTTGAGTGCCAACTTGGATCAACCCTGAAGGACTCGAGAACGCTGTGCATCTACTTCAGACAAATTTAATCTGTCAACGCGCATTTCTGGAATCTATTTATGGACTCTGTGATGCGCAACACTACTGCACAATGTCCATATGTTGAGCGATGCTTTTATTCAGCAAGGATGCATTTAATTGATAGAAATTGACAAATTGTTTGAAATTTATATTAGTCTAGTTTATTAGTTAGCTGTTCTTTAGGCTGCTGATTTTTGTTCATGGTATTTAGCTGAAGAAGAAGAAGAAGAAGAAGAAGAAGAAGAAGAAGAAGATCAGTACAAACACAATAGGGTACAAGTAATTGTGTGGCCTCTTGGTTCATAACATAATAGTAACTAAATCAGCACCACCTTCACAGATTTTTAAAGGCCCACTGAAGTGCCTTGAAACACACAGCATTATTCAATGTGTTGAAATAATTTCCACTGAAACAGGAAGACAGGACAGGACATATCGATCAACTCCTCCCCTTTTTTACAATAGCCAACAGCATTGTGTTTATATCACAGCTTAGCCAGAGCCGTTGAGCTTGGTAAAGTCGCAGTTTCCTCCAAATCTCTAACTGTTTCTCCTCCATATCGCTAAAAATAAGATATATAAATATAAAATATAGCATTCTGTGCAGAATTAAAATGGCTCTGATACGTTTTCTGGTATGCACTCGTGCAAATGATCTGCTCTGTGCTATTGTGTCTCAGAACAGGAGCAGCCTGTGTGCTCACTGCGGCAGTTTGCGTGACACTAACGTGAAACCAGACTTAATTCGCCCCAATGGAAAGCATATTTACACTGTCTGAATCGTTCACCATGCCATTCACCATATAGAAAATAGTATTTTTGTTAGCAAATGACTGATTTTAGCCGCAGCTTTGTCATTGTTTTGGAGCACACTAGCTTAAAGATAATGGTAAGCAGGGCTGCACGATTCTGGATAAAATGAGAATCACGTTTTTTGGTTTCAAATTGAGATCACGATTCTCCCACGATTATGAAAATAAAAACTAAAACAAAATAACGTAATTTACTACTGGTTCTGACAAAATATTAAATGCTGGAAAAAAATGTTTCATTAATGTGAATGAATTATTTTTTTAGTGGTTTTGAATTAATTCAATGACTAGTTAATAAATAGTTTCATTACTGGATGAATCAGTGTTTTGAACAAATCTTTTGAATGAATTGAATGATGTCATTGAATGATTCAATGACAAATACATTTTTAACAGTCACTTGTCACCACCTAGTGGCATAAGATGTAATTGATACAACCATTATTTGAAGAGCCAAGTTTGTTTCAAAAGGTTGTTTGCTCTATTTTGTTCGCTATCACAGACATCAGTGTTTATATCCTAACTTTAAACTTTTATCTCAGTACTTCTGTGATCATTTGAATACACGAACACAGATTTGAATGTTCCGGTATTGTTTTGTCAAAGGTTTAAAAGACGCGTATGAATCATTGTCATTAATAAAATAAGATTGCGTGGGTTTCTGAATCGAGATTGCGATCTTTTTTCGATCAATCGTGCAGCTCTAATAGTAGGGCTAACATATTCATACTAAAGGCCAAAAACTTTGGATTTCATGGGGACTTTAAAGAACTGTCCTTGGTCCTGAAAACAAGCAGAGCTCATCTGGCTGTGTGCCAGACACAAAATATTTATGGATGTTAAATTAGTAAACCTGTTTAAGAAGCCTGAGGCAGATATAGGCTTATAATAAATAAGACATGTGCAATAAGACAACAAGAATCCCATTCTCTGACTCACCCTTTAATATTAAAGGGTTAGTTCACCCAAAAATGAAATTTCTGTCATTAAGTACTAATCCTCATGTCATTCCAAACCTGTAAGACCTTTGTTCATCTTCGGAACACAAATTAAGATATTGTTTTATGAAATCCAAGAGTTTTTTTTTTAATCCCCCATAGAAAGCAACGTAATTACCACATTCAAGGTCCAGAAAAGTAGTAAAGACATCGTTAAAATAGTCAACGTGACTACAGTGGTTCAAACATAATGTTATGAAGCGACGAAAATACTTTTTTGTGAGCAAAAACAAAACAAAAATAGCGACTTTATTCAACAATTTCTTCTCTACCCTGTCATTCTCCTAGCTGTTTACGTTGTATAGACAGTGCAGCGCTTCCGTGTTCTACGTCAGAGCTCCGGCTCAGTATTAGCTGGCTACTGCGTCAGCAGCATCACACGCATGCGTCATGGTTCTCACGTGAACAGTGTCTGCCAATAATGACTTCTTTTAAAAACACTAAAAAATCTTACAGACCCCAAGCTTTTAAACGGTTTGTACACCCACAGCAAAATTTACATAACAGCAACATTATGCTTAATTATGAATAACGGCAATTTCAGTTTCAGCTAAATTTTATGTCTTAAAGAATCCTTTTAAGAAATAGTTTACATACAATTCAAATTTTGTCATATTTTAGGCCTACTCAACCTATATGACTTTCTCCCATAAAACACAAAAGGCAGAATGACAGCTTCAGTCACCATTCACATTCATTATATAAAGAAAAAAAAATGCAATCATCACGAGTTTGGAACAACAACATGTTAGTAAATGATGTCACAACTTTCATCTTGGGTGAACTATCACTTTAAAGGATTATTATTTGGTCCCAATATTGGTTCCAAATTATGCATGAAATTCCATTAGCATTCCTCAAGGATTTTGACTAAGGTGAACAGAAAACGAACCGAAGGGACGATAGGCCTGTGGCTCACATACTGTATGACCCTCTGACACCCGATACGAGCGACCGGTGAACATTAAACCTTGGACTTATTCCCTTTTATATCAGCGGCATCTGGATGCCTTTATGTCTTGTGTGTATGTTCGACAAAACCATGACAATCTAATGGAAACATAATAACATTATCTGAGGTATACGTGATTAGCTGCTACTGTATAGCCCGTAAATTGAAAATATATTACACAATATTTCGCACTAAGATCCTTTCTCATAAATACATAATACAAAAAGCTGGCTCGCGCTTATGATGCCCAAAATGCTGGTGTAGATGGGAAGCTCGCTAGTGGCCTCGAGAGGACACACACGTCAGCCATGAGCATCATTCTGTCACTCTCCTTCACGATGCTGCTTGCCAAAAACGGGTGTAGTAGCCTACATGTCGAGAGACTTTGTTAAGTTTGCATGTCCAGCAAAATCATGGTAAATCATATAGTAAAAGAGATTTATTTTGTCAGTTAATCGTCAATGCATAACAAATTCACCTGATTTATGAGCGTAACCTGCCTGAAAACAGAAGAACTCCTCACTGTCATTGATAAATAACTCTATTATAAATAAACATTGGTTTTGGTGCATATTTATTATAAGTGATTACTGAATAAGCTTGTGTCCCGTGAGCAATTAAGAGCAATTAATGATACAGGGATAGTGGATGTCACGATGGATGTAGAGTGATGCTGCCCATCAATTTGTCATCAGTCACTTACTTCCCAACGAAGTTCTCTAATACCGAGCTTTTTCCAGCACTCTGGCCACCGACCACCGCGATCTGAGGAAGGTCCAGGTTGGCATTTTGTCCGATGGCAGAGAAAGCATCCTGCATTCTGTTTACCAGAGGAATCAAGTCCTCCATTCCCCGATTGCCCATCTTGTAGGATAAATAATAGGCTCTATTTCACAGTGAATGAAAACAACGATGAAATTGACCCTGAACGGAGACCTAATTGGCAGGCCTCGCAATATCTAAAAACTGTCCCTTGCAGCGTTTCTTCCAATCTTCCAGGCACCTTGGCGAATCGACATACGTCCTCCCAACGCGCTGCTCCCTGCCTGTTCACCACTGCTATGAGATCTGCAGGAGCGATGCGGCGATGAAGCGCTGGATGCTGCAATACCGTTTCCAGCCACTGGGGGCGGACTGCATAAGGAAATGATCGTTCTTCATTACAATGTTTGTGATAATCAGGGGCGGATCTAGAAAATTATTTATAGGGTGGCAAAGGGGTGGCATGAGGTCTATGAGGGGTGGCAACACCAAAGCAAGCGCCCATGCATAGTTTTTGGAGATTTATGGCCTGACATACACAATTGTGTTCACAAACATTGCATTACCAAAATAAATAACAAGATTTCAATATCCATCATGGCACCAAGTACTATATGAAAAACATCAACATATTTAAAATGAGTCTGACCTTGTATCACTAAAGGAGATGAGCAGTTTTATTAGTATTACACAGGTTACTTCGATGGCATAAATCACACGTTTTAGTGCAAGTTAAAGAACAGTAAAAACTTGTTTTTTGCAAACAATTTTTGAGTTTCTGTTATTAACAGAGGTGGGAATGTCTGTGTGTGTTCACCCAGAACACCCTATCAACTACATACTCTAACAACACCCCAGCAATTGCAGCAAGAGCCTAGCAACCACCCAGAATCTCCTAGCAACCACCTAGCAACACTTTAGCAATCACCCAGAACATCTATATTCTGGCCTAACTGACCAAACTATTTATGTTTTTTAAACAAGAATTTAAGTTGGCTTTATGACAAGCCAGCATAAATTTGTCTTTCAAACATTTTAATCTAGTTGAAATGAAACAATTCAACATTTTCTCACAACTATAACAATCTCAAAACTATGCACCAACTTGTACAAACCTCAAACTTCCAGGTCAAAATAAAATGTTTTAGTCAATAACTTATTCTTGTCTGACAAAATTAAACTTTGGCATCAGATGACACACAAAACTTAACAAATACACAGACTATTGCATTGCCCAGTGAACACTAGTGAGATCAATTCATGTAACACTGTGACAAAAATACCTCTTACTGGGATTCAGTAATTATTTTGCAGCTCACTGTCTACTACAATACACAAATATAAATTTACAGATACAGTAAAATACAGCAATGATTTTTTTTTCTTTCTATTTTCATTTTACTATTATAAATTGATCTGGCAGTAGATATGTATAAACTTGGTATGCACCACAATACAGTATACTGTCAATTACAGTAAAACTAAATTCAGCATCCTCTGCACATTTGGCCAAATTTTATTACAGTATATAAGGTACTATAGCAGTGTATTGGTCTTCTGACACAAGACAGTCATTTCTCAGTTCTGCAAAATACAGTATAACAAATGGCTATACAGAGAAAGTTGACAATCACAAGTTTGAGGGTGTACAGCGTGCTACAGTTTACTGTACATAGTGAAATTTCCCTCATCTAAAGTACTGGTACTGTGTAAGTTTAAAACCCCTGTAAATTAGCTCTCTCTCAGATTTGTGTCATCAGTTTTGCTACCTAATGTTGTCATTGTTAAACGTTTTGAGAAATGTGTCTTTGCTTTGAGAACTGAACGAATGGTTTGGGAAACTGGGCTAACTGAATCATTTATAATGTGTTAGCAATCGAGAAAAGCTAAAATACATTTAGATTCTTACCTAACTAGTTTCTGTGATCGGGATTTCGAGGACTTCTGAGTTAGCCGAGAAGCAGTAATTTTCTGATTCACGAACAAATGGAAAACAATTCGTAAGTGAACTTGGCTGCGCTGTGTTTTTGACTCCCAAAGAACCGGTTCATAATAAGAGTCACTTGTTAAAGAAGCTGACTACACTGGGCGTGCTGCGTGCGTGTGCAACCGTCATGCAGTTTATTGAAAGAGGTGTTTTCTTGCCATTATTTTGCAATACGCTGTCTTTTTTATGTCATCACATTGAAGCGCCGCTGCTGAAAAGCAGTAGTACTTGAAACACTGCTAACATTTATATTTTATTCTCTGATAATTTTGGGGTGGCAGATGGGGTGGCAAAGCTTTTTCTTAGGGTGGCAGCTGCCACCCCGTGCCACCCCGGTAGATCCGCCCCTGGTGATAATTGTTGTTGTATCAAACCTGAATGACACAAAAAATAAAACATAGGGCATAGGCATAGATCTGTTCAGTTCATAATCATAAAACACGGAAGAAATTTGCATTTTCACACCATATGTGTTCTCTCGAGAGGTGTTTTTACAAAAGCAGTTTTGGTTTTAAAGTCACCATGAAATCAAACTGGACTTCCTGATTTTTGTGTTTTTGAATATTACAGTGCACATCTGTGCACATCTATTTTTAAAAAAATAATGTGTCATTGTAATCTTTAATCAAAATATCTTCCCCTCCCAAGCTTGCAAAAGCTTATGACTATTAGACGTTTTATTCATAATCTTCACAAATGAACACAACTTTTTATCAATTTTGAAGCCTAAATACAATCAGTAGAACTTGAAGACAAAAGTTAAATGTAGGCTCACTAGGCAATAAATTAACTACCCCAAAGTACTTTAATGTCACCATCACTAAGCTCAAGGCTGAAAGTTTGAGTTATAGGGTTATAGTTTGCAAAAGTGCAATATTAAACATAACACGGCTGTGAAAGTGGACTAGTGAGTAGATGAGTTTACCTGTTCGGCTGATGACGTTTAATGTCCCCAACAACCTCTGTGGTCCCATTTAGCCACTTGTTAGCAACTGCCTTTTACAAGACAAACAAAACCTTTAACAAAATCAAAGAGGGTATTACTGATGTATTTTATATCATAGAACGAAACATAAAATATATATTGAGCTTGTGTTCACCACAGACCTTATTTCAAGCATTTAGCCATAAACCCATTCGAAAAAAAAACCTATTGACTTGACTTCAGGAACCAGATGTGCTAAAATGCTAACTCATCCGGGTTTTGGCCTACATATGTCATCCTTGCACCAATCCCGACTGGCAAAATCACGTTTTTGAGGGAATGGGGAAAAAAAGACTAGGCTACTCGTAAAATAACGTTTGTTGTTAACTGTACCTTTTTATTACAAAAACCCTCAAACATGAAATATAAGGAAGCTTACAAACATGCATTACTAACAAAAAAGGTCCTGAACTACACCAAGGATGTGAATTTAACTTCTTTACAAAGTAGTCAACATTTTAAGTCCCTATGTATGTAGTAGCAACTTGGTATAAAAGCTTTTTCAGGATAAGTTCCCTCCGCTTTGTGTCTATACAATGAAGTAGAAAGTAGGCTACCAGTAGGCTACCTAATGAAAAAGTACTAGAACCTAACAAAATAAATACTAGAGGCTAAAAAAGTACTGGTAGCATGAAAATAGATCATTTTTAGGAATTAAATGTTAAATTGGTTTGTCTTATGGTTTATTGTGACCAGTAACCTGTAACAGTAACCTGCTATTATCAGTCAGCTTAGTTTTCTCTGATAAATTTTATTGCACACAGGTTGTCAGTACACACACACACACACACACACACACACACACACACACACACACACACACACACACACACACACACACACACACACACAAAGATTATTGTAATTTTGTATTTTTTTTTTTTTTTTAAAGCAATTTTCTTGAGAAATAAATTCTTCTTCCGAGCCGGGTGAGGGCGCACTAGCGTTAAATGTCTGCAACCTCCAAAACACAGTACCAGAGGAAAAGTCATCTACCATAAACAAACTGATGGAGTGAGGCTTTTCATATCAAAGGTTCGCTGTTTCGTACGTTTCTGTTATGCTGTTTTATTCACAAATCAGGTGTGCTGTACATTGCAAGTTTTTACAGAGTTCACAGGCTAGTATTAGGTCTAGTATTAGACCTGCCTCTTGCTCTTTATAAAGCTTTGTCATAATATCCAGTGCTCTCTGTCTCTGCTGTCAGAAGGTGCAGTGCTCTCTATATTTAAGTACAACACCTTTGAGCCTTCTAATTTAAAGTTAATATGCTTGTGTTTTAATTTAACAAAGTATTTCTGTAAAAAAGCATAGAACGCTGTCAGAAATGCTCTGGGCATGCTTAACCACTTAAACTTTATTATTGCTTATTTATTTGCACAATGGCAAAAGCAACAAAATGTCTAACAGTGTAAAACCCAATGGATGAAAATAATGAAGTAACTTTTCTAATATGCTATATATGCTATTACAATATATGTATGTGTGTGTGTGTGTGTGTGTGTGTATATATATATATATATATATATATATATATGTATGCATATGCATATGCATGAAAATGTCCACTGCACAGGAATTACTCCCTTGCTTATAAGAAAATTCTAGAAAATATATTTTCGAAATATGTACAATAGTACTATTGTTTTAGACATGTTGATGATGCATGTTTGCTAGTGATGTTCCTAATTAGTACTGTAAGTTGCTTTGGATAAATATAAATGTAATGGTTTGCGTGCCCTGTTTTAAATAGGCACCTGGGATCGATGCACTGTACAAGCATTAAGAATGCTGAAAATAAAGCAGAAGCAGCAGCTCAAGCAAAAGATGCATGGAACGGCCATGTTAGAGCCTCACAGAAGAGGAGCACCAGTTGCTTCACTCCCATATTCACCTGATTGTCGCTCTCCTCAACAGAGGCATGTGCATCCTGGAAGACGGTAAGGGCTTATATTTTGTGGAAAATGATACTATACATGAAGACAGTTATTATCAGATTGTCTTTTGCACCTGTCCATCTCTACATAATGTAAGTTTTGCAACCGTTGAAAGCTTTAAATGATTGCCTGGATTTTTTTTTTTTTTTTTTTTTTTTTTTGTGAATGTGCATCAGTCTAACAAATAATAACCTGGTCATGTCATTTTCTTTCTCCAAATACCTGTGTAACAGACCACCAGCACCAAATGCCCCTCCACTTCTTCCTTCAATCAGACCATGCCATAATCCCATGCTACAGCAGTGTGGGCTCATGCACTCAATGCCAGGTAAAAGATTCACCTCATCCCATGTTCTGCTGTTATACTATATGTGTTAGATTTTACTATTTTATAACAATATCCCTTTGTTAGTTAACAAACACCTGTGTATAACCTCAGATTCTATTTCTTATTCTTTGTCTTTTCCCTTCTCTGAATCATTATAGATGTGTCCTTCAGTCACACCAAGTTGGTGTCAAGAGCATTTCTAGAGGGAGGGGTCAGGCAGTCTATTCTTGGGCCTCCTCCTATAGGCATTCCAGTAAGAGACCTCTGCATGAACTTTGCGGCTGATTGTTATCCCCATCCATGTGGATCACACATCAGTACTAGGGTAACTGTCTTTCCTCATTAACATAGATTTACAATATCCTCATGTCATTCCAAACCTGTATGACTTTCTTTCTTCCTGCTGAACACACACACACAAAAAAAGATATTTTGAAAAATGTTGGTAACCAAACAGTTTTGGTTACTTTTTGGCTTTAATTGTATGGACTAAAAAACACATTTCTCAAAATATCTTTTGTGTTTCACAGAATAAAGAAAGTCATACCGTTTTGGAACAATATGTGGGCAAGTAAATGTGTGCTGAACTGTATATACATCTGTGAGTTCCAATGTTCACTCCAATGTGAATAAGTTTATAGGAAAATACTATTCAGGCACAGGAAACAAATAGGGTAAAAGGGGAATTAATTTAATATATTCACACTATACATTCCTTGCATCATTTTAGTACAGTGTAATTTTTACTAAAATAAAAAAAAAACTGTGTTATTGTCATTTTATAATATACATCACTCTTTTTGTTTCTATCTATATCACTGTATTACTGTGAATAACATTTGTGTTATCACATCACAGCTTATATTTTATATCAAATTGAGTGAAATTTTTGACAGATGGCAGTGGTTAAATTTTTCATTGAAGCAGATGAAATCTTTGTTATGAAAGTGTATCACGTATTTATGACCTTTTGTCATAAATGGCTTTTGAAATGGCCTTTAATGTGTATTAAATTACAAAGCATTCACTAATTTTTGATTATGTTTACTTGTGTTGATTGAGATGGAGCATTGAGCATGTTTTGCATTTATTTTGTTATTTAAGGAGAGTTCAGTGCAGAGCCTAGACAGAAAGAAGGAGAATGTGCTAAACATAGCTGGGAAAAGTCATGGACAGATGAAAAAAACAAGCACTGATTCAGACATGGGAAAAGTGGGTGAGTACACACTAAACGCTTGAGGAGATGCCTCTACTTACGGAAGACTATTAACCAGTTGTGCGTTTTATTATAAAATGTTTTGTCAAATTCTATGTAAAGATCCACAATACATAAATTGTTCCTTCTCATACCCTAAATAAACCCAAAGGTACAGTTGGACAAATTCAATCTTCAGTCCCAGAACAAGCAGAGCCACCTTTGAAAAAGCACAGAGGTCTGAGGTAAGCTTGACTTTACAGATAGACTGAAATGAATGAGGCTGTTTTTGTTTCATACTCTTAAAACGTCACTGCCTATTTTGAACAGACCAATTGAACTGGGGGAAGAGTCTGCAAAAGGAGATAAGATACAGCAGCCACCAAAGTCAAACTCTGCAAGTGTTTCAGACCATGAAGGTATTTAGTGACTGTGTGTGTGGCACACAGAAAAAATTCACTCTCTTTGTTTACTTTTGAATTATACGGTTATCAAACTCTTCATCTGCAAACTTTAACATATTATATACCCTTGGGTTGTGTTGAAATGCTGAACATACTTTTATTTCCCCTCTAAATTATGCAGTGGATGATAACAGCTCTGCACAACTTGAAGAAGACAGTGTTGATCAGAACAGAGCAGCAGAGGTGCAGTATCCCATCATCAGTGATATATTTCCATCTTTACCTCTGGACATTCCCAATAACATCAGTACATCTCAATTAATGCAACTGAATACTAAAAGCACTGAATTTACTCTGTTTTAAAAAATATTTTGACACTTAAAGGGTTATTTCACCCAAAAATGAAAATTCTGTCATTAATTACTCACCCTCATGTCGTTCCAAACCCCTAAGACCTTCTTTCATTTTCGGAATACAAATTAAGATGAAATCCGAGACTTTTCTGATAGTTCATATGAGTACACTGGTTCAACATTAATGTTATGAAGCGACGAGAATCCTTTTGTGCGAAAAAAAAAAAAAACTTTATTCAACAATTTCTTCTCTTCTGTGTCAGTCTCTGACGCTGTTCATGTTGTAAACACAGTGCAGCACTTCCAAGTTGTACATCAGAATGCTAGCTTAGTATTTGCCAGCTTCTGCGTCAGCACCACACGGATACGTCAAGGTGCTCACGTGAACAGTGTCAGAGACTCACACGGAAGTGAATTGAA
The DNA here is from genome assembly GCF_018812025.1 of Megalobrama amblycephala. Lineage (NCBI taxonomy): Eukaryota > Metazoa > Chordata > Actinopteri > Cypriniformes > Xenocyprididae > Megalobrama > Megalobrama amblycephala. Next base: position 55,305,421 of record NC_063047.1, on the reverse strand, counting down.
AAAAATTGAAAAAATTTGAAAAAAAAAAACAAAATTGGGGGGGTGAATTAACCATTTAATGCTTTCAGATGAACGTGAGTTTGTATAAACAAAAGACACATGCATTGTAATGCATGTCTAATTGTGCAGCACAAGAAATATTATACACTACCATCAAATGTTTGGGGATTTTTTTAATGTTTTTGAAAGAAGTCTCTTATGCTCACCAAGGCTGCATATATTTTATTTAAAAATACAGTAAAACTGTAACATTGTGAAATGTTATTAAAGCTTAAAAGAACTGCTTTCTATTTTAATGTTATAAAATGTGATTTATTCTTGTGATGGCAAAGCAGAATTTTTATTAGACATTACTCCAGTGTTCAGTGTCACATGATCCTTCAGAAATCATTCTGATATGCTGATTTGGGGCTTAAGAAACATAATGTTTCTTCAGCATATCAGAATGATTTCTGAAGGATCATCTGTGTTGAAAACAGATGTGCTGCTTAATATAGAAACTGGTACATTTTTTCATTGATGGAATAGAAAGTTCAAAAGAACATCATTTATTTGAAATAGTTTTTTTATCCATTTAATGCATCCTTGCTAGAAAAAAATTATATATAAAAAAATTAAATTCTACAAACTTGAATGGTAGTGTATGTGTTAGCAGAAAACCAATGTAATAGAATCACCTACCAACTGTATGCAGTCTTTTAGTTTATCTCAGGACCTTGTAAACCTGGTAATCCAGGATATCAGAAAGGGACATGATGTAACTATCTGTAAATCATGAAACTCCACACATAGGAGTTATATTATAACAAGAAATTCATCTGCCATGAAAAGAACTCCACCTCAAGAGAACAAATCAACAAGAGCTTACATTGTATTGAACCTGGAATACTTGTTTAATAAGAGCTGTGTCGTTCAGGTGCAGGGTGTTGGTACGTCTCTGAAGGTGACTATCCAGCGTAGCAGTGAGAGTCGAGCCTTCAGCACTTCACCTGAGGAGATGGCAGCAGGTGTAGGCCATGATGCCGATAAAGAGAGAAGCAAACACACAGTCAAATTCACCTGCCACATTTGCAACGTCACCTGTCCTGACCAGCTAGTAAGACTTGACTGTATGAAAATGAGGAGAGGAGTCAGTTGATCATGGTGTTTACTGAAGTGTTTGACCTCTGCAGGGCTTCCAGAGTCACATGATCAGTTCAGATCATCAGCAGCGTATGATGGAAATCCAGCATGTGAGTAACGCCTGTCTGGCCACACTGTTACCCCAAACCCAGGAGTCCCTGCAAGGAACAAACAGGCAAGTGATGCTCTCCATACTTTAAAGGTGTAGAGTGTATTTTCAATAGGTTAACTTACTCATAAGCGAAAACGAACCCTGTATAATGTCAGAACTATTGTCAACTGTTGTCAATGACAGTCCGAGAGATACAAGATTTAAAAAAAGAATGTACCAAGTTTATAGAATTGTAATCTTTGTGTTTATGTTGGTTTCGTATAATTATGCTAAATCGTATAATCAACTTCAATCAAAAAAAAAAACATATATATTTTTTTTTGCAAGTCTTTATTGTCACCATTGATCAGTTTAATGCATCCTTGCTGAATAAAAGTTCATTCTTTTTTTTTTTTTTAATTAACTGACCCTCAAATTTGAATGGTAGTGAATGTTACTCACATTTAAAATTTCAAATATCAAGTATGGCTTCATAGCAGATATTGTTAAAAAAAAAAAAAAAGTATAATACTGTATTTTAGAAAACAATTGTTTTTTGTTCTGTAACAGAGAGAGGAGGATGGGTCATCAGCGCTGGTGTCCTACCTGTCAGTGTCGTTTTTCTGGTGACCTCATTGAGCACAGACGAACAAAGAAACATAAGGTGACCTTAACATTAACAAAAACAAATATCACCAAAATCACTACAAAAAATATCCATATAAACTTGAGGAGTAGACTTTAAACCACTGACTGTATAAAATGTTGTCTTGTCTCCTCATTAGATGGCAAAAGTGTCTTCAAGACCTTTCTGTACCCTGTGTGAGCGCCACTTTAGGACTCCTCGCAAGTTTGTTGAGCATATGAAGTCTCCTGAGCACAAACATAGGGTTGAGGAGGTTTGTGTCTGTATTTTGTAGAAATTTGAATGTAAAATATATTAAATGACATCATTGAGACCTAACTATTAACACATTTGTTACAGTTAAGAAACGAGGGCGACCCAGAGGTTATGGAGGAGCTCATAACAGTGGATGCTATTGGCTGTTTTGAAGGGGAAGATGATTATGAGGAGGATAGAAATGAAGAAGAGGTTGCAGTGTTTGAGAAGGTTAGTTGCATGATTTCATGTGCTCTTCTAAATTTGAGTTTCATTTGGTACTCTGGAGTTTTTAATTGAATTTTGTTCATAGCATCCTGCTCATAGGGAGACTGCTCTTGAAGAGAGGACTAATTATGAGACATATGATCCAGACACACAATATGGTGAGGACACACATCTCTAGGTTTTCAAAGAACAGTTTCTGAGTAACTTAACAGTTCTGACTGCTTTCTGACCCTCAGGCACTAGTTTTGTGGTGCCTGTTGCTGGTTTCCTCTGTAAGCTGTGTCATAAATTCTACCACTTTGAGTCTTCTGCACGGGAAACTCACTGCAGGTCTCTTAAGCACTTCCAGAATTTACAGGTAAGGAAAATTATGGAATTAGTCATTTGACAGTAGTGGTGTATGCAAATCTAAAATCAGTGATACTACAATAATTCATTTATTAATTAACCATTTCAGTTGTATCCTACTCTTGGTGATTCTATGGGCCATCTCTTGCCATATGCGAGAGACTGTCCATGAAATTTCTTGGCGATGCATACATAGGGAGAACATGCAAACTGCACACAGAAAGGCCTCCTGGCTCAGCCGGGACTCAAACTCCTTGCTATGAGGCGACATTGCTATCCACTGAGCTACTGTGCTGCCCACACTACAATAATAGCCTGGTGTAAAAGTGACACATTCAAAAAATTTAATGGGCCAGTCTGATTCTGAACTTTCATTAATTACATACAGTCATACCTCAAATGTGAATTTTGAAGCTGCTGTAGTTTTTTAAATGCCTACACTACTGTTGAAATGTTTGGGGTCAGTAAAATGTTTCTGAAATTAGTCTCTTGTGCTCACTAAGGCTGCATTTATTTGATCAAAATAAAGTAAAAAAACAAAAAAAACATAATTTTGAGAAATATTTTGTTTTCTATTTTAATATATTTTAAAATGTAACATATTCCTGTGATGGCATAGCTGAATTTTCAGCAGTTTTTCACTCCAGTCTTCAGTGTCACATGATCCTGCTTAGTATTTTTGTGTAAACTGTTTTTTTTAGGGTTTTTCGTGGAATAGAAAATTTAAAAACATCATTTATTTGAAATAGAAATATTTTGGAACATTATAAATCTCTTTACTGTCACTTTTGTTCACTGCAAGGACTACAACAATATATGAGACTTAATGCGCATGACGAATCAGAACCAGACAATAATTTATTTATAAACTGAAAACTGCTTTCTAAAAACCTGTAGGATATTCCAAAGGGAGGGTGAATTAGCCATTATGGGTTGGCTTACATTCACTACTGACAAACATGTCTGTGTAAATAACATAGGAGGAAATTTTTTTGTTGAACAAAAAGCAAAAAAAAGTATATAAACTAATGCACTGCAAAATGCTTAGTGTTGTATTTGATTTTCAGAAGCATAACACCCTAAAGATGCAGAAGAACTGTGAGAGTGATGCCTCATGTAGCAGCTCAATGGGGGACCCTCGAGGCCTGGAGCTCATTGCTTCCTGCGCCACTGAGACCATGATTTCTGACAGCAGCCAAGCAGATCTCAACAGATTACACATCAATTCCTCCAGAAAGCACTTACACTCAAGGAAGCTTAAGCCATCTAAAAGAGCTCACAAATCCAAGACTTTACTCTCAAAAATCTCTGTGGCTCCACAGAACCCTTCCGTGGTCATGAAGCACTTAATATGTACTCCACATTGTAGCTCAAGGTCAAGCCAAGAGTCACACTGCCAAGAAAGCAATAGGCCTGACTCAAGTGTTCAACTACAGCAAACAGAGTCCGGTGAAAAAGAAAAGACATCCTGTGACCCTGTGCTTTACTCAGAAGAGCTAGAAAATGTGAGCGCAACACCCACATTCAGACCGTGTCATGTATTACAGTTGAACTCAGAGGAGAATGTTACAAAACCAATTGAGGTTAAAGAGACAGTGAGCAAAGACCAAACAAAAAATATCCTTCATGTTCATAAGAGTCCATCAAGTGTTTTCATGAAAACTGTGAAGAAAACCTGAGACAAAAAATAAATCAGTTGTAATAATTATAAAATTAATGTGAGCAGGGCGGGCGAGAGCCGTGAGGGAACGGCGCGAGGCCGGTGACGCGAGTGATAATGAGCGTCACCTGCGAGGCGTGCCGGCCTCGAGTCTCTCACGGAGGAGCTCCGGAGGCATAAAAGGAGGAGCGACATCAGTGAAGGACGAGAGAGGACCAGGCCTGGACTTTACGTTATGTTTTATTATGTTTGTGTGGCCGGCAGACGTCTGCGAGGGTCTGCCGGCATTACTTTCGTTTTGTTCTTTGTTTATTTTACATTAAAGTTACGTTGAATGTTCGCCGGTTCCCGCCTCCTTCTTCCCACATCTATGAACTGTGTTACATAATGTTTATTTAAATCCAGAGATTTTGTAAATATCTTTTGTTTTCATTGCATTTTATTTTATAAATAATTATCAATAATATAATAATTGTTGAACAACAGTGTTTTATTTATCAGTAAGATTTATTAATCTTGGTTAATGTTGATAATTGAATTTTAATTAATTATTCATTCTTATTCATAATACATTAATTTGTATAACTTATTAAAATGTATTACCCAAAATAATAATAATAAAAAAAATGCTGTAAATGTATGGATAATTGTTAGTTCATGTTATGCAATAATTAATGTCAATGTCTAAAATCTTATTGTGATGAGCTGCCATTTATTTATATCCATGAATTTGAATCTTTGTCCATCAGTTAAACTGCAGTACACAATTTGTCAGTGGTTAAAGAGTGTTTATCCCAAAGGTTTTTTGAAAGCACATTGGTCACCTTCATTTAACACTGGTGAAGAAAAGGAAGCAAAACTAAAATGTCTAGAATTGTAAGTAAAACAGATTACTAGTTTTTTTTTAAAAAAATCCACACAGATATTGTTTAATAATTAAAAAAAAAATTGGCGACAATTTGTTAAAAATAATCAGAATTTTGATGAAGTAATTGTGATAAAAATATATATATAGGATGTATGTTTCTATATATACAATTTAGACATTATGCTGTGTACAAGAAGACCATGTGGACATTCTGAATCACGGGACAATCTCCCTCATATATATATATATATATATATAGAGAGAGAGAGAGAGAGAGAGAGAGAGAGAGAGAGAGAGAGAGGTCCACCCTATTTCACCAAGATTACTGGGGTAGATTGTTAGACGTCACTGCTTGAGCTCTACATTCTGGCTGCATCAGTACACGTGGCATGCAGATATATGTGTGTCCTACAGGGGGCGACAGAACGAACTGCAGGGCATTATGGGGCGGAGATGGCATTCTAGTACACACACAGACGACGGCAAAGCAAGTCTAGTACGAGACCTGTAACATACTAGTAGCGGACAAAGATATCGATAAACGGCACGCAAACAATCAAAGGTGTCCTGCAGACGGGATTCGTCTCCTGGATTTTGGTGTCATGGCTCAAAATGATTTAATGAGCAACGCGGAGGACGTGGCGGATCAGGTGAGAGAAGAGAAGGCCCTGCCAGGCAACTTGCACACTAAATCGTGGAGACTACACTGCTTCACTAAACAAACAGTTCCTAAGTTCGGTAAAGTCCATGTGTGCGTGTATAGTTCAGGTCATGTTTGCTTGACTGCAAATTAGATTTGTTTATTAACTAACTTCTTGTCTTGTGACTCTGATGGAGGAAATGAACTAACGTTACTACTAGTGATACCGATCTAGAAGAACTGAGCCAAACCTTGATTTTCCAGGGCTGCTTTCGAGTATTGATAAGGACTGTATGGCATATATTTATATATTCGCGGTATATAAATACATATACTGTATTTTTGTGTGCCCAAAATGTTAGAACGTCATACAAACTTTAAATAATTTGCATCAGTGCAGTCAAACATCTGTGCGTTTGATGAAGCAAGAGGAGATGCACTGTTACTATACTCTTATGATCGTCACCATATGATGACTGATTAGGAAAAGATTAGGTTTTGTTGTCCAGTTTCAAAAGAAATGTGACAGCTGGACATTATTTGAATGCATTTATGTTGCATAATTTGCATGTTTATTGAATGTGTTTGGGGCTCTTTTTCATGTTTCTGCTTATTTGGGGCTTAATAACATGAAGCAACTTTAGCATGATGTCGTTATTGTAAAGGCGTATAATGGAGTTGTGATTTGGTTTATCAGTTTTATAGTTTTCAAGGCCCGAAACAAGGCCATTAGTGAAATCATCTCAGGTTATTCATTTTTAGCCCAGTTTTCAATGTCATTTTGGTAAATTGATTAAATCCCAGCCACTCACAGCTATACGTTTTTCTTATTTATCCGCAGTTTTATCACATGGCGACTGGAACAATATTAAAAATAATTTTTCTGTTATTCATACAACTCTCATTTAGTAATCTGTCTTTTTTTTGACGTAACAGAGAGCAAATATTACTCTGATATTCACGGAAGCAAGTCAAATACCCTCCAGGCATGCAGACTAATATTGACACACAGGCAGACATTGGCCCTGAGATCTTTTCCCATTCATTTAGCTGTGCTTGGTACTTGTTGAATGCTGATTGGCTCGTTTTCTTCTTAGTGCTGATGTGGATCGTCTGGGGGCGGGGCTTAGAAGAGGCCAGTGTCAAAGCTCACGATAAGCCTCGAGTTAATCACAGGCAGGTTTAGAGAATGTTATTGCCCATTTTAAAAAAACTGCCTTGTATTTAGCTAGTCTGCACATGTTTTTTTTTTTTTTAAATAACAAAATTCTGTAGTTTACCAATGTCTTTTAAAAGCATATTATTAGTTCTTACTTTCATTACTTTTAATCAACTTTTAAGAAGAATGAATTAGGGTTGATATTTTCATTTATTCTTACAGTCGGGCTCATGTTACAGGTTATGTGATGAGAGTATAAGATCATGTAGTAATCCTGTCAGAGTAAATTGCAGCATCTTTATCCTTCCCTGTACATATTTATTCAACACCTGTTGCATGTGGAAGTGGAAAAGACTTTATGCTAGTAAACCACAGTGATATTTAAAGGCTGGAGTTGTAGCCCTTTTCTCATGAGTCATCGGTTGCAAATGGATGTGCTTTTGGCCACCTGTGCCCTGATAATGACTAAAATGTAGGGAAAAGTGAAAAGGGTAATTGGAGCTCAGGGGTTGAACATTAAACAACATGCATTTGAAGAGCTGCTTCAGCACTTACTTGATGTAATATAACGTTTGTGTAAATCTAAAACATTCTCATTAGGGAAATAAATGTATTTTTATTTTTTGCTATTTATTCCTGTTTGAGGTTTGTATAAAGCTGTAAAACAGCTAAGTTCATAAATCTGTGCTAGACTATAATAAATGTCCTTCCCTTTTATGTTGGCCTAACCTGCCATTCAAATGTTCGGGGCTGGTAAAACATTTTTTGAAAGTCTCTTATGCTCACCAAGCCTGCATTTATTTGATCAAAAATTAATACTGTATTATATATTACAATTTAATGGATCCTTGTTAAATCAAAGTCTTTTTCTCTTGAATTAATTATTCAGTTGCCAATACATTTTTAACAGTCACTTGTTGCCACCTGGTGACAATAACAATGCAATCATTATTTGAAGCGTCAAGTTACTTTCAAAAGGTGATTTGCTCTATTTTGATTGCTGCAATAGGCATCAGTGTTTATATCCAAACTATAAACTTTTATCCCAGTACTTCTGTGATAATATAAATATTTATAACACATAAATAATGATACTGTGTGGATGAAAAGACTGTTTGTGAAGCTGTTTCATACTTACCCATGACATCTCTGGGTCAGCGGCAGAGCCAATTCAGATTTGAATGTTCCAGTGTGATTTTGTCAAAGGTTTAATAGACGCATCCGAATCGTTGTCAATTAGGAATGAGATCGCATGGGTGTTTGATTCCAGATTGCGATCTTTTAACGATCAATCATGCAGCTCTACCATTAGATGTACATGTGTTCAGAATGATATTACATCATTTGTTAGTGGTGTTTGCAAAGGCAAGCTTTACTGTTGCTGCCGTTCATACCTAGACTTGGGGATTTTTATATGTTTGTCTTTTTGTTCATCTCTAGTTCCTTCGAGTGACGAAGCAGTACCTGCCCCACATAGCACGCCTCTGTCTGATCAGCACGTTCCTGGAGGACGGCATTCGGATGTGGTTCCAGTGGAGTGAGCAGAAAGAATATATTGAGACGACGTGGGGCTGTGGGTTCTTTCTGGCCACATTGTTTGTCTTAATCAATTTACTCGGACAGCTGGGTAAGAAGTTTGTTCAGCCGAAAAAAATATTCGACTTGGAACATCTTCAGATTTTTATATGTAACGTTTTATTAATCTTATCTGTTAAACAGGTGGTTGTATACTGATCCTGAGCAGGAATTTTGTGCAGTATGCCTGCTTTGGTTTATTTGGGATCATCGCCTTACAGGTGTGAGCATTCTGAGTTAATGCAATTTTAATTAGATGTTATCTGTGGATAGGACTATAATTGAGTTAAACTGTTTAATAACGGTCCTGATCTTTATCTGCTCCAGACTGTTGCCTATAGCATTCTTTGGGACCCAAAGTTTTTGATGAGGTAAGGTTTTTTGTTATTGTTGTTGATTTTTGCAGGGTACGGCAGGTTTGAGTAGTTCATCCTATGTTTTATGCTCTGATCTCATCGTTCTTGACTTCTCTCCTCTGTTCAGGAATTTGGCTTTGGGTGGAGGTCTGCTGCTGCTCCTTGCTGAGTCCCGCTCTGAGGGCAGGAGTATGTTTGCTGGTGTTCCCACTATGAGAGAAAGCTCTCCTAAACAGTACATGCAGCTCGGTGGCAGAGTCCTGCTGGTGCTTATGTTCATGACTTTGCTGCACTTTGATACCAGCTTCCTCTCGGTGAGCAAACACTCTCAACCTGGTTGTTTTCAACCATTTAAATTACATTTCATCCAAAAATCCAAAGGAAAAAATATAAATTGTGCATAACAAAAATGACCATTTTATGACCATTAAGATCATTTTCATGACAATCACATTTACCACTCTCCAGACACATTCTTTATTTATATATTTTTTTTTTTATTAGACAGTAATTGTTTTTTAACTGGATTCTTTTATTATGTAATATGTGTAATATGTTCGTGACAACTTACAATTTAAATTTGGGAAAATAATATATTTTTCTTTGTATTATAGAAATAAGAATTCCCCTCACACTGCACTAGGTAAAGATTATTGAATAATATCATAATAGGTATTCTAACTTGCCTAATTTTAAATTTACAGTAGCTCATATAGTAACCCAGAGGTCATGCATTTTTATTTTTAGGTTTTTCTTACTTTCTGAAAAAAATAAAAATACAGTAATGAGTAGCATTTGGATAAAAATATTTATTTTGAATTGTTATTAATTTAATATTAAATGATATTTCACTTAATTTAATTATATATTTAATTACTTCTATGATACCATTTTTTTAATTATAAATTATTTTAAAAAAGTGGTTTGTTAGTGCATTTACTAATATTAACTAAAATGAGCAATAGATTTGTTACAGTATTTATTATCTTTGTTAGTGTTAATAAAAATACAACTTTTCATTGTTAGTTCATGTTTGCTCAGGACCATTGAATAATATTAACTTAGTAAATGTTAAAATGAACATTAATATTAATAAATGCTTTAGAAGTATTTTTGTATGTTAGTTCATGTTGTTAATTAATGTATGTAACTACAAGTACAAAAAGAAATCAAGCAACACTTGTGCCATGTGTGGTGAAGGGAATTTTTAATGGTTTCTAAAAAAAAATGACGCATTTCAGCTTGAGAGCCTTCCTCAGGGTATACAACAAACACAATACAATGAACTAATAAAAGGTCACACTCCATTTTAGAGCTAATGTACCTACAGTACAGTAATGTTAACAAATGGAACCTTATTGTAAAGTGTTA
>NC_063047.1:52111234-52196234 GCF_018812025.1 Megalobrama amblycephala | reverse complement strand
TAACAAATCATGCTATATGATATTCACAAAAAAGAAATTAAATTATGTAACAAGATTGGAATTATATAATGAAAATATAGAAAAAGTTAAAAATTTTAAATATTTGGGATTATGGTTGGATGAAAAATATTCATGGAGGAAGCATATTGAAAATATTGAAACAAAGTGTAAAAAAGTTTTAAATCTTATGAGATGTTTATCTGGCATGGAATGGGGAGCAGAAAGGGAAGCTCTTTTAAGTATATATAGGGCTCTGTTGAGATCAACGTTAGATTATGGATGCATGATATATGGAGCTGCAGCCAAAACTAATTTAGAGAAATTAGATAGAATACAACATAGAGCATTAAGAATTAGTATAGGTACAATGAAAACTACTCCTATTAATGCATTATTGGTGGAATGTAATGAAACTCCTCTAGACCTAAGACGGAATAAATTAGCCCTTGCTTATTGGTTACGAATACAGGATGAGAATCATTTTTCATCTTCAGTGATTAAAAAATGTTGGGAGTATGAGAAGACTATAGGTAAAGGATGCGGTTGGAACATATGTAAGAAAGCTGAAGAGTATGATATTAACAAATTAGAGTTTATTACAGAAAATATTATAAGTAGAATTCCACCATGGATATTTCCAGAGCCCATGGTTAACTTAGAATTAATTAAAAAGAAAAAGGAATGGTTAGAGAATGGAAAGGAAAATATTTGCAATTTAATACAAGACTACATGAGTAAAAAATATTATGGATATTTAGGAATTTTTACAGATGGCTCTAAAGATCCAGGTAATGGGCATGTAGGAGTGGGCATTGATATTCCAGAACTCAAAGTAAAGATCAATAAAAGAATATCCAATCATGTCTCTGTGTATACAGCTGAACTAGTGGCAGTTTCTCTGGGTTTACAATGGGTAGAGGAAGTTAAACCTGACAGAGTGATAATATATTCTGACTCAGCAGCTATATTACAGACTCTTATTACTAGTAAAACAACTAGAGAAGATATTTTAATAGAAATGTATACAGCATTGTTAAATTTAGAAAGATTGCAAATAGATGTTCAGTTTTGTTGGATACCTGCACATATAGGAATTTTAGGTAATGAGGAAGCTGATAAATTAGCAAAAAAAGCTCTAAATCTTACTGACAAAATTGAGATTTCTCTTGGAAAAAATGAAGGTAAAGCTATAATAAAAAGTAATATTGACAGAAAATGGCAAAAAACATGGGATTTAGACAATAAAGGAAGAGAATATTACAGAGTTCAAAAATCAATTAAAGTTAGAACATTTAATAGTAGAAATAGAAGAAAGGAAATAATTTATACGAGACTACGGTTGGGTCACACAAGACTTAATAATACATTATTTCTTATGAGTAAAATAAACTCAGATAAATGTGAGGTATGTAACTGTAAAGAAAATGTATGTTTTAATAAATTGTAGGAAATTTCCGGAAGAAAGGAGTAAATTTAAAGAATGTATTATTAAAATAGGGAGGGAATGGGATATAAGCAGGGGTGGAAATGGGGGGTAACGCGGGGGGACGGCGTCCCCGGAGTGAATTTCAAGGGGGGACGGCGTTCCAGTTCAAATTGGTTCGATTTTTTTTTTTTGTTTTTTTTTTTTAGAAATGAAGGGATTTCTGTATTTATTCACTCAATAGCCTACGAAAACGAAACCGATTCAGAGCAAAAACATAGCGCAATAAAATTGCATTATTAATAAAAAGATCGCAATCTGAATTCAAACACCCACGCGATCTTACTCAGTGCTCAAAGTGGGCCGGTACGCACCGGCACTTCAATCTGTAGCGTACCCACGCTTTGTCTTGCATACCGGCACTTCTCACATGTTGCCGGTACTCGATCTAACCACCACACCGAAACACAGAATCAGGCTGTTAATTAATTGTATATATCGCGCGTTCGGAGCTTTTATAAGCATGAGTGGCGCACCGCACGCGAATCACCGCAGGCGCGTTCACCAGCGCGCTCCAAAAGTGTGATAAGATTTGCGCGAGCCGTTCTTATGATAAAATAGAACGTTCTCAATAGAATTCAAAGGGGTTTCATTTGAATTCTATTCAGAATGTAGTAAAACTTTATGGAGAAAGTCATCATGATCTAAAAACAGCCAGTAAAAAGACTGATAAAAAAGAGGGGAAAACATGATGATGATCTTGCAAGCATTTTAAACTTCTCATGACCACCTTTACTAGAATTTATCACGTTCTATTGTATTTATTGTGGTACATTTTAACTAACTTGCTTGAAGAATTTAAAATATATAATCTATTAAGGCAATAGATTTAAAAAAGAGAGAAAAAAGTTAACATTGCCCTAAGCATGCAACGAGGAGCCATCAATGGTCTAGCTGTAATTATATCCTTATTGTAACAATTACAAGAACTACTTTTTCATAAGGCCAAGTACAAGTTAGAATCATGGATCTTCTTGAAGTATTGACTAAACTTTAGTTTTCCTCATGTGTAAAATGTGTTCTGCTAATATGACAGATATGCCCATTAGGAAAAACCTGGCTGTATTCCAAGAATCAACAAGTTCGGTATAAGAACATTTTAAATAGATAGTTTGACTTCCCATGGCACTTTGTAAACAAGTAATTGTTAACTATAGGCTGTTACTTTATTGCAGTTGTGTTATCAACCAACTTTGCATGTGTGGACCATTTTGCAAAAATAAAGCAACAAACAAATAAATAAACCTCACGAGGGAGCAAACCCAAACTCCTCGCAACCAAGGAAGACAACCAGTCCCCCATCCCAATTGGAAGTGAACAAAATCGAGTAAATTACCCTTTGAAAGTAACTTGATACTTCAAATAAAGATTGCATCAATTACATCGTTACACCAGTAGGTGGTGACAAATGATTGTTAAAAATGTATTCATCATTGAATCATTCATTACAAAGAATTGTTCAAAAACGTTGATTCATCTATGAAACAAGTGACATCTTTATAATCGAGTCATTGAATCATTTATTCAAACCGATTTTTATAAGATAATTCATTCAAAATAATTAATGTTTTTTTGTAAATAGACTGCAGCAGCTAACATGATGTCAGAATCAGTAAATTACATTTTTTTTTTTTTTTTTACATTCAGAATCATGGGAGAATTGTGAACACTGTTTAAAAAAAAATTATTCTCAATTTCCATAATCTTGCAGCTTACTGAGTAAAAATCAGCAGTTGAAATTATTTCAGCGAATATTAGAATAAAACTGCATGTTCAGGTAGCAATGTTTTTTTTGGGGTTTTTTTAAACTTCATGTCTATGGTAACATCCTCAAAAAGTTTTATAAAATGATAAACATCACATTTCAACCCTTTTAACCATTGTTTAAGAAAAGGGATGAGTGAATATTATTATGTTTACATTATTATCCAAATTATTTTGCTTTTTAGAATGCACATCAGCTTCCTTTTGCATTAAAACTGGATTCCCTTTTAAATGTGTAATTGTTGATTTTCAAAGTATACTAAACTGAGTGGTAGCGAAGACTATAGAATAACACTTAAAGGGACTTTGGTGGTAGCCATCCAAAACATTCAGTTTTTAACCTGAGGACAAATGTATTTAAAATGTTTGTGACATGTTCAATTCAGTCTGCACCACATATGCAAATTTCTAGACAATGTATCTTTAATTTGGCCAAAATCAAACAGGTTATTTTCTCCAAGCAAAGATTCTGTTGAATTAACATGTTTGTGCCACACACAATTCATAAATGTTGTTCATTGACCTTTCAATGTGCTTGCTTGATAATTAAGAAAATATTGTTTGAAGGAAACATGAAATAGGCCTGTTTAATGTTAGCATATTATATAATCGTATAATATTTTATATTTAAATATATCTAAAAAAAGTAATTGAAAAAAAATTCTTCCCATATAGAGTCCCCCCAGTGAATCTCAGCCATTTCCAGCCCTGGATATAAGTAGTATTTTAGGTATAGGAAATTCTCAAAGTGAAGTTGTTGAGGCATTAATGAAGTTTATGCAAGAAACAGGTATAGGTAAAAGAATTTAAAAAGATCATTGAAGCCATGAATTTACACACTCCAATATAGTAGGTGGCGGTATGCACCTTAACGATGGTCTGTAACCCGCCATAAAACTGAAAGAAGAAGAAGAAGATCGCCGATTAACTCACGAAGACACACTGAAAATGTCAGAAACCGTTCAGCCTTTTATGTTCAAACCTCAAACCAGAGCCGGACAATTATGGAGAGACTCAAGAAGAGTGGACAACATGTAGAATGCAACAGGACGTTTCTGAACGGTTAGTTGCTTCATTTTTGTAGCTGATGTGGGATACCTTAAAGCAGTGTTTCTCATATTTAACGGCTCTGGTGGGACCGTACTGTTTAAAAGTTTAATAGAGATGGGCACAAAAATGACCAAATTTCCTCCCGTTTGTCGTGCCCCACTTCCACTTGTCATGTCTCTATTCCCCACCAGTGGGGCGCGCCCCACCCTGTGAGAAACGCTGTCTTAAAGTCATTGATGTCATGATAATGTATAAACGTATAAAATCGCTCCCGTGGGAACTGTTGTAAGATGCTTACAGAGCCAGAGAATATATGCTGCATGAAGATAGAACAGGTATAGTTTAGTTTAATTACGGTTATTATAACTTATGTTGACATCTTGCTTTTATGACATGCTATTGCATTTTTGTTATGTGCTGTATTGCAATAACATGGCCTCACCCCTTTGTTGCGTGTTCTCGGAGGCTGGGTTTATAAAAATTTTAGGGTTAGTGATGTCACCAACCCGGGAAGAAGCTTGTTATAGTCCCTACCAGCTGTTTGTTGTAGTCCTTAAACGGAGAATTCTTAAAAGAATTTCTAAAAGAAAATGTCCCCCTTTGCTTTGAACTTTGAGCATCATAACTTTGCAGATGTTGTTTGTGCTCTAACAGCAACATTACACACTAACTCAAAGTGAAATCATAATGAACCACACCTTTCACCTTTTTGGTGAAATCTGAGAGGTTTTTTTTTTTTTTTTATCTCCCATAGAACGCAACATAAATTACCATATTCAAGGTCCAGAAAAGTTAGCCTGACTTCGTCATACTCATATTCTAGGCAGAATGTGAGTCTGATACTGCTCCATTGCACTTGAATTATGGGGCGTGTCTTAACCGAACCAGTAAAAAAAAAAAAACTCTGCACTCAATTGGATAGACCTACAACCAATCAGAGCAACGCAGTAAGTGACGTATGTTGAACTTGTACTTAAACTTTTGCCGAATCCCGTTGGAAGGACGGCAAACACATCTTTCCCATCGACAAATGCCTTGATTGCGGTTCTTTGTTCGTCTTTTAAAATTAATGCGCTGTCGATTTCTTTTATTACAGACGTGATAGCGGAATCTAAACATCTTACTTCTCCAGCTGCAGTCATCGTTGGTGAAAACCAATTCAACCCAAGCGCTCTTTGATGACGTGGGTGGTTACGTAACCGCAGATAGCCTGTCCATCATCGATTAAAGCCCGCCCTGGCAATTTGATTGGCTCGGCCTTCTGGGAGCCGAGCATAATTACTCCACAATGGATCGAGTCCAGACCGAACTTCCCGTCCAAAAAATGTTGTGGGTGGGGTTCGGGCTGGCACCCAGGCTACAGAAAAGTAGTAAAGACCTTGTTAAAATAGTAAACGTGACTACAGTGGTGCATCTTTAAAGTTATGAACTATTTTAACAATGTCTTTACTACTTTTCTGCACCTTGAATGTGGTAATTATGTACAGTAGCTTTCTATGGGGGATAAAAAAAAAAAAAAACTCTTGGATTTCATCAAAAATATCGTAATTTGTGGTCTTACGGGTGTGGAACGACATGAAGGTGAGTAATTCATGACAAACATTTTTGGGTGAACTAACCCTTTAAGTAGTATGTGTAACAGTCCTTATGAATTTAAAATATAAAACATGAAAAACGTGAATGCAGAGAATGATATATTATAAAAATATGTTTATTATACATTCACAGGAAATAAAAGAAAAAAATACATACAGTAAAAGTAAATGAGAATGAGTTTTATGCTCTAAAAAGTGCCATAAAAGTGGTCCATACCACTTGTTTGCTAAATTGCAAGTCATGTAATGGCTTTGTGTAAGAAATGGTCTAAAAGTTGGAATGAAATGGAAATACAATCTCTACTGTAAATACATTATTTTTATTTTATTTTTAACTATTTCATTTATATTACCTTTTTTTTCAAGCTTGCATTAAGATCTGCCTAAATCCAATCAACAACCAACAACCTCGTCCTGCATTTTTTTCTTTACAATAATCTGCTACACTTGATATGTCACAAATTACAATACAGATGAACTGTCACTGCTTCCGTTACATTGCAACTTTATTCACTGAAAATGTTCACATCGCTGATGTTTAAAACAAGACCCAGTGTTTGAATAACGCAACTACAAATAGTCTACAAACACAAGTTTTGAGAGTTATTGTGGAGGGACAGTTTATTTGATATAACTTTAAGTTTTTTTTAAACTGATCATATGGCTTCAGAACACTTAAAATATAATGCACAAGTACTGCAGTATGAACTGCTTTTATGGTGCTTTCTGGCATTTTGAAGTTTCACACTTTCAGGCCCCATTCACTTGCTCTCTATGAGAAAGAATAGCTAAGACATTACTCAAAATATATCTTTTTGTGTTTCACAAAAGGGAATTTTATACAGGTTTGAAACAACATGAAGATGATAAAATGTCAAATGTAGATTTTTGAGGTGAAATAATTTGAACCTCGTTTAGACTGTCAGTCCAAATCCAATTTTTGTGCATAACCTTGTGGAATCCAATCATATTTATCATGTGAACAGTAAAAAAAAACAAAACAAAAAAACACATTAATATGTGGTTTGAAATCCTATTCAAATCACATTTTTATAAGTCTTTAATTCTGACCACTCTTATCGGTTTTCGTAATTCGTATATTTAATTTTTTTTTTTTTGCTTAGGCACTTTGCTTTGTCACTTTCTCACGCCACATTAATACAGTAGCCTATGTCAGATGTTGTTGAAATACACTGAAAGTCGTTACAGAAATAAGGTTGCATTGTTGCGAAGTGCAGGTCGAGTGGAAAAATATATACTGCTAGTCGGCCTGGTGTAGGCCCTACACCTCTGATTTTTTTTAAACCGGCGGAGGCAGTAGCAGGAAATAAAGCCGCTACATTTCTGCTGCTGCCTCATAAGTGGTAGTTTGCTACACATTGTCATGTTGTAAGTTTTCTGTATTGAAAACCCCTCAATGTTGCTATTGTTTTTTGCTGTAGGTCTACCAACGCAACATAGCCATATACACCAAAGCAGATATTCCCAGAAAACGAAAGAGCACCACGGGACAAAAATAGGCAGTGCTGTGTAAATTACAAATTGTAGTCAGTTACTGAATGCAAATTACATGGGAAATTGTAGTTAATAACTTAACCTATTACATCCCAGGTGAAAAAAGTACATTTCTATAATGTACTTAAAGTGCTCTATTTTCGTGCACTAATTTTGTACTTAATATACTAAAAAAGTATAAAAAAGTATAAAAAAAGTATAAAAAGTCTTTAGTACTGCTTAAAGGTGCCATCGAACATTTTTTTACAAGATGTAATATAAGTCTAATGTGTCCCCTGAATGTGTCTGTGAAGTTGCAGCTCAAAATACCCCATAGATTTTTTTTTTTTATTAATTTTTTTAACTGCCTATTTTGAGGCATAATTAGAAATGCGCCGATTCAGGCTGCGGCCCCTTTAATTGCTCGCGCTCTCCGCCCCCTCTCGAGCTCTCGACTCTATCATTGCATAAACAGTTCACACAGCTAATATAACCCTAAAAATGGATCTTCAAAATGTTCGTCATGCAGCATGTCTAATCGAGTAAATATGGTATTTATTTGGATGTTTACATTTGATTCTGAATGAGTTTGATAGTGCTCCGTGGCTAACGGCTAATGCTACACTGTTGGAGAGATTTATAAAGAATGAAGTTGTGTTTATGAATTATACAGACTGCAAGTGTTTAAAAATGAAAATAGTGACGGCTCTTGTCTCCGTGAATACAGTAAGAAACGATGGTAACTTTAACCACATATAACAGTACATTAGCAACATGCTAACGAAACATTTAGAAAGACAATTTACAAATATCACTAAAAATATCATGTTATCATGGATCATGTCAGTTATTATCGCTCCATCTGCCATTTTTCGCTATTTTCCTTGCTTGCTTACCTAGTCTGATGATTCAGCTGTGCACAGATCCAGACGTTAATACTGGCTGCCCTTGTGTAATGGCTTGAACATGGGCTGGTATATGCAAATATTGGGGGCGTACACCCCGACTGTTACGTAACAGTCAGTGTTATGTTGAGATTCGCCTGTTCTTCGGAGGTCTTTTAAGCAAATGAGATTTATATAAGAAGGAGGAAACAATGGAGTTTGAGACTCACTGTATGTCATTTCCATGTACTGAACTCTTGTTATTTGACCATGCCAAGATAAATTAAATTTTCAATTCGATGGCACCTTTAAGATAATCTTAAGAACATCTAAGTGTGCTCAACTGTGCTGTTTTGAGACAGCATGAAATATGAAATAAAATGTGCTTTTAATATACTATCTCTGTATTTAAAAAAATGTATTTAGATACTACTTATAGTACATTTGAACCCATAGTGTACTACAAGTGGTAACTAAATACATTTTTTAAATACAGAGATAGTATATTAAAAGCACATTTAAGTTCATATTTCATGGCGTCTCAAAATAGCACAGTTGAGCACACTTAGATGTTCTTAAGATGATCTTAAGAAGTACTAAAGAAGAATTTTTAGTATATTAAGTACAAAATTAGTGCACGAAAATAGAGCACTTTAAGTACATTATAGAAATTTACTTTTTTTTTCACCTGGGATTACACATTTAAGGTAATATAATCTGATTACTTTTAGATTACTTTTTGGCCCAACTCTTTCATCATTGATTTGAATAGGATAATCTTGTTCCATATTAATATAAAAATACAAAGAGAAAGAAAATGTACTCCATTCCTTATCAACAACATGAAGTGCATAAGATATTTCATCAGGGTTTTCCAAACTGGGGTTTGTGAGGAACTATAGGGGGGTTTGTAAATGATAAAGCTAATAATTAATATTACATAAATTTAAAATAGTTTAATTTTAAATTAAAAGAAGCCTACACTAGTTCACTACGTATGACAACGGTTCAAATTGTTGAATAAAGTTGTTTTGTTTTTGTTTTGTTTTTGTGCACAAAAAGTATTCTCATCACTTCATAACATTAAGGTTGAACCTCTGCAGTCACATTGACTATTTTAACCATGTTTTTAACTACCTTTCTGGACGTCAAAAGGTGCAATGACGTTGCTGCCTATTTTTTAATCAGATACCCTCGGATTTCATCAAAAATATCTTAATTTGTGTTCTGAAGATAAACGGAGGTCTTACGGGTGTGGAATGACATGGGGGTGATTAATTAATGACAGAAATTTCATTTTTGAGTGAACTAACCCTTTAAAAGATAAAAAAAAATGGGAGAATCGATAAATATAAGTATAATTATGAATAATTTATTGACATTTTGTAAATATTATGTAATCAATAAAAAGTAACTGTAGTAATATAGTAAAAGTAATATAATCTAATTACAAGTATTTAATTTTTGGAATCTGATTATGTAATCCAGATTACAAATTATCAGTTACTACCCAGCACTGCAAATAGGATCTGAACAGTTGCAATACACAGTGTGGACAGTCAATCATTTAGATCAGATTCCAATTGGATACACAAATAAATGGATTTGGACTGACAGTGTGAATCTAGCCTTAGATGGAACAGCCCTTTTAAGGTACAGCTAGGGCTGTGTCATTGATGTAGGAGTGTCTGTCATGAACACTGGTGTTTCAGAATTAAAAGCCTTGGGTCCAATCCACTGCCATTAAAAGTGACAAATTCCATCTTTTATTGGAGGCGTTGAGTAGTGGCTAAAGTCAGGAGCAGGACAATGAATGTTGTACCCTTAAACGCAGCTTCACAACTCGGGTTGCAAGAAGAGTGATTGTCTTTGTAACTGTTCTGTAAATCACTGGATAAAAGCATTTCAGAGCACTGTGACTTCTGGGTTCAAAACTCCAGCACCATTACATGCCCCTGATGGGTTATTAGACTGTCTATTTCTTGCAAAACAGGACTGCCGAATATAATCCTTCTCTGGATGTACAGGAACAAATTCCTGATTCACTCTTTGGATGGATGGACTCTGAATCCCAGTCATAGTGACCTGCTGGAAGATCTCCATGGTGGTGTAATCACTCATGAAAACAACAGCAGGTTGGGATGCTGGGATGAAGTCCGATCGTGTCATGTTGGAGATGGTCAGTCTAGGTTCTTTGCTTTCTAAGCTTGTGACGTCATTGTCAACAGAAGTGCTCAGAGTTAAGTCTGTCTTAATGAAGTCCATAGGAAAGGTCTCTGTCGAAACAGACTCTCTGGTGGGGAATTGTGTTGGGGTGTCTAGGGGTGCGATCTCGTCTAGGATGTCCTCATCTTCACTGAGGAGGAGGATGGTGGGCTTAACACTAGTCTGAGAAAAGGGAGGACTGCTGAGAGGAGTCGCCTCCCTTTTGCTCTCAACAACACACACTGTACTGGAATCACATCCCTCACTCTCCTCTAACCTCTGTCTGTTCAGTGGCTCCAGGATACCCTGCAGGGAAAAAAACAGGAGAAAGTGACTAAAGGATGTAACTTGCACTGTTCAAACAGTAAGATTTGTTTTAAACAAAATTGATACTTTTATTCAGATAAAATACATTAATTTGTTCAAAAGTGACAGTAAAATCTTTTACATTGTTTTTACAAAAAAAAAAAAAAAAAACTGTTTAACTATGTTCATCAAAGAATTCTGGGGGGAAAGGTTTCACAGTTCCACAAAACTATTTAGCAGCACAATTATTTTATTAATAAATGTTTTTTGAGCACCATATCAGTATTTAAATAATTTATGAAGGATCATGTGATGGAATAAAATAGAAAAACTTTTTTTTTTAAGGTAATATTTCAAAATATTGCTGGTTTTACTGTATTTTTATCAAAAAAAAAAAAAAAAAAAAAATGCAGCCTTGGTGAGTATAAAAGACTTTTTTTCCCTTTAAATGAATGAAATTCTTGCCAATAAAAGTAGTTTGGCATAATCCTTGAGTATATATATTTTAACAAAACTGCTTCACAGCTTATTTAAACATATCTGTGTTAAAGGAACACTCCACTTTTTTTTTGAAAATAGGCTAATTTTCCAACTCCCCTAGAGTTAAATAGTTGAGTTACCGTTTTCGAATACATTCAGCCGATCTCCGCGTCTGGCGGTACCACTTTTAGCATAGTTCATTGAATCTGGTGAGACCAATAGCATCTTGCTCAAAAATGACCAAAGAGTTTTGATATTTGTCGTGTTCTTAGACCGACGGAAAATGAAAAGTTGCGATTTTCTAGGCCGATATGGCTAGGAACTATTCTCTCATTCCAGCATAGTAATCAAGGAACTTTGCGGCCGTACCATGGGTGCAGCAGGCGCAATGATATTACGCAGTGCCTGTTACCCCCTGCTTGCACGGGGAGCGTGCCTTGCAACCATGGAGATATTTGTGAGAGACGCTGCGTAATATCATACGCATGCGTAATAGCATAATATCAAAACTCTTTGGTCTAATCAGATGCTAACGGTCTAATCAGATTCAATGAACTATGCTAAGCTATGCTAAAAGTGGTACCGCCAGACCCAGAGATCAGATGAATGGTGAATGGTTTACCATTTGAAAGCGGTAAAACTCAACTGTTTAACTCTAGGGGAGTTGGAAAATGAGCCTATTTTAAAAAAAGTGGAGTGTTCCTTTAACATGAAATTTTTTATTAAACCTTTTTAATGAAAAGGTTAATTTAATAATATAATTAAAAATTACTTTTTGAGTTTTTGAAAAAGAATTATAAAACCTTTTTTGAAAATAATCATTAAGATGTGTTCATGTACAATGTATAGCTAAAGGAAATATGTTTTTACTGTTATTCTTTATGATTACACTAAATTATGTTTTTATTGTCATTACATTTAAACTTTTCATTTATAAAAGTTTTTTAAAATCTTGAAACAACATAAATAAAATACTCATTTGTTTGGACATGCATCATGGTAAAACAACATTCTCTGAAGTACCTTGGCATACCATATATAAACCATCCGAGGTCATCACTGTACTATGGTACTGCCTCAGTAGATTTTGTATACTCTATTATTTTTGTATGTACTTTTCCAAGACCGTAAAATATCAAAAAGTATTGTTTCATCATTATATTGTTTCTTGCTTACCAATTCATAGGCAATTTCAATTTTCTGAACAGCATTGCTGTTCTCAGGATTTGGTATGCTGGGCCACATCAGTTTCTTGGCTCTGTAAACATGCACATTGAGTTCTACATTAGTGATTTGTTATACAGTCACAGTCTTTCGGAAAGTGAAATTCATGCGTCTTTACCTGTGCAGAAGCCGACAGCTAAGGTGAACCGCTAGTAAAAGAATGATTATTCCCACAATCACCGCAGCTATAATGCTGCTCAAAGCCATAAATTCTGTCGAAATAAGGCATTTTATCAATACATATGTGACTATTTCAATCTATTTAATTAGAAAACAAACCTACTGACAGACAGACACATTCTCAGACGCATTTACTGAACAGATGTAAGGCAGAAACAGATACAGATGTAATGACAGACACAGTATCTCATGAAAAATATTCACCCGGCGGGTTTGTTTCAAAGTGTTTGAAATCACTGCGCTGTCCTTCTCCAGCTGCTGTAAATGCAGACAGCTGCACGCGGTACGCTCTGTTGCTTTCAAGATTCAGCAGCTCAAATCTGTTTATGCTGGGATCCACTTCCAAGGCTGAAAAAGTTAAACGTGATAGAAAACAGGCAAAAAACAGACTGCAGTTTTTTGTTTGTTTGTTTGTTTGTTTGTTTTAAATAACATTTATAACTGTATTATTGTGTAATTGAAGGGATAGTTCACCCAAAAATGAAAATTATCCCATGATTTGATCATCTGCTGGAAGCTTATTTGAATTGATAAAGTTTTAAATATGGATATATTTCTTACAAAATGCATCGCTTCACTTCAGAAGGCCTTTATCAACCCACTGGAGTAGTATGGATTACTTTTTTTTTTTTATGGATGGATGCATTATTTTTGACTTTAAAACGTGGCCCCCCGTTTACAACCATTATAAACCTTGGAGGACTAAGGCTATTGTTAAATATATCTCCTATTGTGTTCATCTGAAAGAATAATATACACCTAGGATGGCTTGAGGGTGAGTAAATCATTGGATAATTTTCATTTTTGGGTAAACTATCCCTTTAACTGATTCTCAAGAACTGGAAAAAAATTGATTGATTTGATTGATTGATTGATTGATTGATCTACCTCTCTTAAAGCATGGACTAATAAACCATGCTTTGGTACAATTCCAATTGCAATCACACATTTCATCAAAACATTTTCCAAATGATAATCAGTGAGCTGTTAACTTTGGAATCGCTGCAACCATATTGGCAGATCCTGTTATTGCGTTCAACTCATTGCAGCAGTTGAAGATACTTCTTACTTTGTGTTTCTTACAAAAAATAATAGCATACTACATCCCCATTTCCAGAAAGGTTGGGACATTTTGTAAAATATAATAAAATCAAGAATCTGTGATTTGTTCATTCCCTTAAACCAGGGGTCTCAGACTCAAATTGGCTGGGGGCCATTTCTGTGATTGACACCTCATAGGAGCGCCATTTTATCATTCAAGCGCAAGAAAGCGCAAATTTTCTGAAAATGTACTTTCCTTTGCATTATTTCTCATTTACTTCAAATTTCATTAGGCCTACTAAAGTATTTTCTATACCTATATTGATACTTAAACTGCTGTTTACATTTACCATACTAAATGTAAACAGTAGTGTCTCTCTCATTGTTACATACAGGATTAGTTTTTAACAGTTAGTGCAAATTTTTCCCTTACTTTATTTTAGCTTAAATAACATCAAAATCTTGCACTGAACAACACTGTACTGAACAAATGCAATCCCTGAATACATTTGTATGATATATGTATAATATCAAATCTATTTATAAGTAATGTAGCAATTCATTATTTTATACACTTTAAAACGCGCTTCACTGTGCGCGCTCAGGTGATTCATTCATGTTCACGTGCGTGGTGGTGGGAGGGGTCTCGTACCTGTGGTAGTGGGTGATATCCGCCATGTTTTTGCGGTTTGAAGCGGACGCGAGCAAAACAATGGATTATTTACCAAGAGATATTAATGTTTGAGGTCATTTAGACAACATTCTGGTAAGCATCGATACACATTTACATTTAGTATTTTACTTAGCAGACGCTTATAAAGGAACTTGCTAAAGTTAACTTCACGTGACTTCCGCGAACACGGCTTTCTTGGCTTGCCTGAAAACTTTCGGTATGCCACTACAGCTAATAAATGGACGAAATTGTTTTCATCTTTGATCCAAGCATTGTTATGTGGATCTCGAGTGTTTACTCTGCACTAAACTTTGACGAGCAACACTCCAATCTGCAAACAAAGATCTGAGGAAGAGGATGATGGCGGTCCTGCATTCACGAGGATAAAGAGCAGGTTTGTTTGTTTTTAGTTTCCACGCTCATATATTTATATAAATGCAATTGTAATAAGCAACAGTTGTTTTATTCCATGTTTCATCAAGAAGGTGAGTGAAGAGGATGTTTATACTGTCATAGAAGATCATTGTTTTCAAATAACCTCAATTAACTAAATACAAAAGCTAGTTACATAAGCTAGCTTCACTGATTTTTTTATGATGAGAATGTACTGCAATCCTGTGCATTATTATGTCTTAGATCATCTTCAGATGCTAAATGTAAGCGGATTTTACATTTACAGATGCTCATGACTGCTAAAACATGGACAACACAGTCACAGCTTTTGTTGCTACTAGCTGCTGCTTCACTCAGAATGTTAAGACGCACAGGAATTAGTGATTATTTCTCATAACATGCCATGAATTGCTATTAATATTTCTCTGTTTTGTAGTAATCAAGAGTGTTATCGCTGAAGAAATGGCAGATTTTAATTCTCAGACACCGAACAGTGCAATAACACCATGGACATCATCTTCTCTGACTGAACTAGCAAGGAGCTGTTGGAGCCAATGAGAAAGCTGGTAAGTTCAAGTAAAGTTTGGCACATTCAGTTAGACCATGTAACCTTTATTAATAGATACTTGTATACTATTTGCTCTTTACAGGTGGAATGTAAACCTGAGTAAATGCCACTACTTTAATGATTATTTCTAAGTTTACTGAGCGATGTAAACTGCTGTCATCCACATCACATCATTGCTCTGACCGATGTTACCTGAAGAATCCTTTCAGCGTGGCAGATATTCACAAGCGTCTGGAGCCAACTTAAAATGTAAGTAAAGCAAAACATTTTCTTTATTTTTTTTATTTTTTTATTTGATTTTGTAAGGATATGGTAACTTCTATTGAGTTGAAATGCAAGTTGCGTTATGTCTCCTCAGATAACTGCACTCAGACTTGACTTTCTCTTTTCTACATCCACTGTTGGTTATACACTTGTGTGTTTTTGGTTTTCTAGGTTTGTGCAAAGTTGCACCATATCACTGAAAACGGCACGCATCAACGAGATTTCAGAGACTCTGCGTGACATTTTAAATGTTTATGATCTTCAGGTGAGTTGAAATTTGTCAACACTAACTTCCTCCATCACTGTCTTCACTGTATATACAATTAAGTTGGCTTGCTTGTTTAACGTGTTAATTTTTGCTTGACTCTGAAGGGTGTGCATGATGTCAGCATGAAATGTAGCCCTCCGTGCTCTTCAGTGTACCTGTGTGAGGAGGACCCGCAATTCTTCAGGACTTGAAATGTAAGTATTCAATGCATTAACAGAATTGCTAGTTTTAGTGAATGTGTCTGTCAACTTTTAGTCTACTGAGTGAAACTTACAGTTGGACCCTCTATGCTTATTTCAGGAAGCGTTGGGAGAGCCAGACATAACTGATTTTGTCATTGTGGTCAACGAAAGCACAAGTCCATCAAGCACTGCAGTTGTGATAGAAGATGATCTTCAGTTTTATAATAAAAGACTAGTCTTCAAAAAAATATTCAATTATACAGCTAAAGGTCTATTTAATTAATTTATTTTTTAAGCTGTTGTTGTATAATTTTTCAAAATGTGGTAAATATTTACAATAATTGTATAACAACTGCTGTTATTTGATGTAATATAGTTTTGTAATTGTTTTGTAAATAAAATCTTTTCATGCCAACCAGATCAACTGAGTTCTTTACAAATGGACATATAATTGCTTTTCATAATAATGTGATGTTTGTATAGATTTAAGTAATGTTATTTATGTATTATAATTTATATAATTAAAATGTAAGTAAGCGTTTTGGCTGAGTATCAAATTTAAATTCTAGTCTGAAAATTTAGTCTTAACCCTATTCCTACCCCTAAACCTAACCCTACCCATAAGTTATCCCAAAAATCTGAGGGAAATGATCGATGAATAACTGATGTAGAAGCACCAATTCATGATTTTAAGCCTAAACTCAACATAATCTGTAAACTTGTCCCTCAAATCTGATTGGTTGATTTAAATGTTGTTCCAGGATCAACAAAAATGTTGACCCAGGAACATGTTGAACTCAGCAATATCAGGTTATGCGCGAGGGCACACAGGCATCCGGCCCGATCACAGCAGAAAGAAACGGGCCGAGTGGTAAGTCTCTGGCAGGCAAGAATCTAACAGGAACTGGCCCGAGTGTATTTTGCTATCTGGGAAGGCTTAGCTATATTGTTATTATTTGTTGCTAATTTAACAAGTTTTCTAATGGGTGATGAATTTGCGTGCCTTCAGATGCGTCACGCACTCGATGACTTGGTGTGTTTAGGTATGATTTGTGATATTCGCTGCTGCAGCACATATTTGGGAATGAATGGATAGTAAAATGTGGCGTTTCGTGCCATCGTGTGGGGTAGTAAATAGAGAACGTAATCGGGAATGTCACGCCAAAAGACTGTATTTTTCACAAGTCTCTGTCTTCAAGTCCAAGTCAAGTCTCGGGTATTTGTTCACGAGTCCAAGTCAAGTCTTGAGTCGTTTATTTTTGCGACTTAAGTGCGACTCGAGTCCAAGTTGCAGACTCGAGTTTCCATCTCTGCCATTAACCATTCAGACTGAATAGGCAGGCAAACCTGTGAACAAGTTCTCAAGAATCTCAGATAAGCATTTTATGATGGTGAATTATATAAAGCTGACTTCTACTCACGTATTTCATTATTGTCCTCTGTGTAGTAGATGTAGTAGCCTAATAAGAATCCTCGCAAGTCTTCCTCAGACACAGGACTCCACGTGATCACTGAGGAATGCTGGGTAATATTCAAAATGCTCACATTCCCAGGAGCACTAATAGGACCTGAAAGCCCAAAGTGCTTCAGTTCAGTCAGACATAAAGATACATCTGTTATCTAGAGCAGACCAGTTAAAAATGTAGATATTCTGCTGTGAATTTTCAGCACTTTAGCTTAATTTTTAGCTTGCACGTATTTCAGTAACACATATTTCTCAGCCAGAGAATTCACTGACTTCTTTTAGACTACAGATTAATGCTTTTCAAATAAACAATATTATTGCTTTTTAGATGTTAGCTTCTTAAAGGGTCATGAAACCCTAAACCAAATTTTCTGAGATTTTAACAGAGTTACGTGTGTTGTGGAACATCATAGAAGTCATAGAATGTTACTATCAGTTAGTTTCGAATTTAGGAGAAAAGTAGTTGATTTTAAACCTTTTTGTGCTATTTTCAACTTCCACAAAATGTGACGTTTTCTGGTACTATAGTACAGTGTGACTCATGACTGCGTATTCTTATCCTATAAGAAGATAAGTCACGACAGCGCACGCTTAATTATTCATGACAGCACATGTTGATTTCCTCTGACAGGCTTCAAACAGTGAGATCACATACAATAAGCATGAGATGCATTAATGGATTAAAAAAAAGTGTTTTAGCTTTTTAAGAGTTTCTGTATCACATAAGTTTTCTTCAATATCTGTCTTCGACACAAATGCGATTCATCCACACTGTGAGTGTAACCGGTCTTTATGGCTCTTTAACTGATCAAACGGCTTATGAAAACACTGCAAAATTATTCACAAAACTTATCAAAGATGCAACAGCGTGTTCATGTATGTATTCGATGCAGAGAACAAAATGCGAAGTGCTGTGTGTGAGAGAGAAATAAAACTGTCTGAATCAGAAGCCGTGTTGCTGTGTTGTCAGTCTCCCCTCATCCCCCTCCACTCCGCAGCTTAACCACGCCCACTTCTGTAGCATTTTTCAAAACTCTGGTGAGAAGTGACTGCTGCTGAAACAGGGGGTTTCATGACCCTTTAATTAGCATAACCAGCACAAAGTCCTTTGTCAATCAGATTAATAGGGATGTTTTGCTAGTGAACAGCACAGATATCCTGGTCAATCAACTACACTACCAGCTCTTACCAGTATATATCAGGCTGGATAAGTATTAGAAGTTCTATATTATTAGTAGTTTTATGAATATTTGGACTCACTTCCTTCACTCAAATAAGCTTGGGCTGTGCCATATGTCA
This sequence comes from Megalobrama amblycephala, assembly GCF_018812025.1. Taxonomy (NCBI): domain Eukaryota; kingdom Metazoa; phylum Chordata; class Actinopteri; order Cypriniformes; family Xenocyprididae; genus Megalobrama; species Megalobrama amblycephala. The sequence goes on along the minus strand of NC_063047.1, from coordinate 52,177,416 downwards.
TCTCACTGTTGTTCACATTCTTCATGTTGCAGGTGTCCGCGTCTGGTCTGGTGTGCAGGAAGAAATAATATCTCGTATAGGGCTGAAAAACTACATTCAAAGAAAGACAAAAAATAATACAAATTAAGAACATTCTTGCAATTCGTAATGCTGTTAAAAAATAAAGCTCTTATTCACCCTCTTAATAAAGTTCTTTTTCAAAGCTCTTACAACAAATATGAAAGTATCTAATATGCTGGTAGTTGCCAAAAGTGATGTCCGGCCTAGGTAAATTGACATCTTCACCCTTTATTAAAACATTATTATAAATTTGTTAAAGATTTTGTAATCATATTATGCAGTTGTGCTTGGAGTCAATTGTTTTATTTGTGAAAACGCAATGAAACATGCCAAATTGTGCGGACATAATTTTTGGTCAAGGCTATCATGTTGTAGTAAATGTATGGTTTTCCTTTTTCTATGCATTTTTTTGTTTGTTTGCTTGTTTTTTGCCATATAATTTTGTCAGATAAATACTTTAACCAAGTTTAGTGTTTTGTTTTTTCTTCACATTTAAAAAAAAAAAAAATGCTTATTATATTAAAATATTTTGATGGTATAATCAGGGTCATAAAAAAACAAATATCCCCTCCGGACATCACTTCTGACCACTACTGTATATGTTGTAACACTCATTTGTGTCCAGACCAATACATTTATTAAAAAAGAATAATACGTATGAATTAATGTTAAATCTCTTCTATAAGGAATAAAATATTTTTTAATGTTATTTTTGGGGCTTATAATATCTTGGGGAAAAAGATTATGTAGTTTAGCATAATCAGTCTTTTATTATTTTATAATTATTACTATTATTATTGTTGATGATGATGCTGTTGTTTTAACAAATCAATGTTGTTCTTGGATATTAATATTTGATTTATTTTTTCACCCAATCTGTCACCAAATCTTCTCCTCTGCCAGTTCTGCCAGTCCTGTCTTTGTTTGTGTTGTGCTTGAGCACTTGTCCCTGTCTGTGTTTGTTTTGGCCATGTGCTCCTCTGTTCCTGCCTCCTTCTTTCCAATAGAGGGTATGCACGTGACGTCACCATCGACCCTTATGACTGCGGTCACGCCCACTGAGTGGCACAAAGACTGAGCGGCAGCATTGGTTTTCAGTGTGAATGCCACGAAAAACACACACAACACATCCAAAACGGGAAAGAGCTTTGACACAAAACCTGAGGTATATATTTAAAGACTGCCGAAAGTACAGAAAAAAAGAAGCAAATGGATCACTGCAATTCACAGAAACAGCTGGACTCCAGCAGAGAAACGTGTATTTGCCGTTATCATTTTGTGTCAAATTGTTGGATTTTGAGGTAAAATCATACTGTATATATTGTATTGCTATATATTGTGTTGACAACTCATCAATTAAATATTTACCATCTTATATTCTGCATAATTTGGTGTTTGTAAATAAACACTGACAAAAACTATACAAGTTTTAGGGCTGGACAATATGACGATATATATAACATTGATATATGTGATTACACGGATTTAAACCTACCTATATTGTAGTTATATAAAATATTCACAGGCAGATTTGCTTTATGTATTTCCCAGGCGTCAAAATCAGGCACATATAAATGTCAGGAAACACGATTCCTGGCTGCGTGTCAATATCCATGGATTAGGTTTATTTGACAAGTTGTAAGTAACACTTTTGAGTCCAACCTTTAGAGTAATCGTTAGATTTACTCAAGTTTTCGCAGTTTCCCTTATTAAATCCATTCATGCAGCAAGTTCTTTTAACACTCAGTCCAGTTGAGGGAGCGCGTTCCGGCGGGAAAATGATGTCGATGCATACCCTCTATTGCCAAGCCCTCTTGTTTAGTTGTTGATCTGTCCTCGTTAGTCTGAGTGTTGTCACCTGTTCCTCATGTTCTTTGCTCCCTTTATATTGTGCTCTCTTTCCCTCATGTTTTGCCAGTTTGTTACTCTTTATACTTTGTGCCACTTTGTACTTCGTAGTAGATATCTTGCTGCTAATGATGGTTCACAAGTGGTGATGCAAGTGGTTCACAAAAGGGTTAATTTCTCGAGGCTTCATTTGCTCACAATACCACCTGGTGGTCAAAGAGTGTAAAACAAGCAGATACATTACAGATAACCTGATGTGATCACATGATACACTCTATTTTGCGCCAGTTAAGACTTAGAAATAACGAAGAAAAAATCTATTTCCACATAGACTAATATATTTATTTGAATGTAATGTGTATTTTCTGGTTGTATATAATGATTGTATAACATAACTGTGTAATAAACGTATTGGCTTCAAATGAATGGGGCTATCAAATGTGTGTAAACAAATTCTTCGGTCATAATAGGCAGGAGGGGTGATATTATTATTCTAAAACCATTTTGAGGGGATCCCATGTGCTTATATATCTGTCAAAATTGAACCGCATCCTGAACCAGTCAGGCAGAAGTGAGGCTTCGAACGTAATCAATGACATCACTGATCTAAAACGATACAAGCCTCAATACGCACTTCACTTAAAGCTTCCGATTTCTCAACACACGCTCCGAAGCCTCGGCTCAGACCGTAACATCACTACTTGCTGCTAAAGTCTGTCGTGTTTATTGTAGAAGTTACTTATAGCTTTTATAATTGTAGTCGTGTCTTGATCTGCCTTGTTCCTGACCATCTGCTGTCTGCCTTGTCGTGTCTTGTCTTGCTGTGTCTCAAGTTTTGTCTAGTCCTGCCCAGCAAGCTGAGCTACCCTGGGGTGTGTTTTCCGAAAGCATTGTTAGCCAACTATGGTCGTAAGTCCCATTGAACTCTATTGGTAACGACGGAACTTGCGACCATAGTTCGCTTTGACCTGTGTAGTGCCTGTGAGACCACAAGTGACTATCTTGAGCTGTGTGTTCCTGCCTGGGCTAGGTTGTTTCTCTCCAGTCTTGCACTGCCTAACCATCTCTGCTCCCCGACCAGTGTTGCCAATTTAGCGATTTTCGTCAATAGATTTAGTGACTTCCCCGCCCCTTTGAGACTTTTTTTTTTTTTTTTTTTTCAAAAATCTAGGGACAAATCTAGCAACTTCTTGGACAAACCTTATCTAGATTCTTATTTTGCCCACTGATCTTCATATTTATATAGATCAATGTAGATCAATTTGCCATTATGATGTCATCTAGTGACATTTAGCTACCAGTTTTAGCTACTTTTAATTGAAAGCAGTTGGCAACACTGTCCCCAACCACGGCCATCCTGGGTTGGACTCAGCGGCTGCTGTCTCTCAGCCTGCCTGTCATCGTGCTTCATCCCTACCTACTGTTTGGACTGTGTTCGCTACCTCTCCCTCAATATCTTGTCTAACGTATTGTCTTGTCAATAAACCGCCCTCATAGGTCCCCTGACCAAATCAAAGTCACTTTGGTGTTGTCTTTAGCCCAGAACACACCGATTTTCTCAGTGTGTTCCACACCGTCAGCTGAAGTTGGTCCTTAACTGCTTTTTTCGCCTAATTCGACATGTTGAATCGGTGTCGGAGCTCGTCGGTCAGTCGGGCTGTCTGATCATTCTGATTGACTGTTCAGCTACTGCCACTTGCTGGTACGAAAAGGCATTTGTTCTTACGCAGGCGCAGAACAGACGTGCTACTTGGCTGTCGGGTGTCAAGCATCAGTTTGGTGTGTCAGGGCAATTTTGGTCTCTGTGTCCTTGGTTGCTATGGTGTCTTATTAGTTGATTGATACTTCCCACTTGTGCCTTATTTTAGCACTCAATATCTTGTAAATTTATGGGTAACCTGTGCCTATAGACTGAACACATAATACCCATACAAAAAAAATAAATAAATAATAAAAAAAAAAATATATATATATACATATAATGTTATATCTAGGTTCCAATGTAGTATTTAAACTGAAAAAAATGTATGTACATTTTGTTTTACATTTTGAGGTAAAGATGATGACATTCTAAGGATATCAAATCAGGCAGCCCAGGTGTCTGAGACATTAACCATTTGTCTTTATGCACTTCCTGACCATTGGGCAGGTTCCCAAGTTAAAGGTGAATGCTAAGCTCAAGGCACAGCTGTGCTTTTGTCTCTATGATAATGTGAATGTATGGGCGTTACTGTCAGGCTGATTGGATTAGCACCTATGCATTTGAATGACACTGTTATGCTGATGAGATCAGGGCTGGAGAAATTCCGGTAACAGGCTGATTCCTGTACTGCATTTGCATGCTGTACTGCATTTGCAAGGTATAAACTCTACTGTGCTGAGTTATAGTCAGACTTGGATGACTGCAGCGACGCACAGCGAGTCCTCAATGAAGAGTAATTTCTGTAAGAAAGAGCTCAACGTCTCCTGGTCTCTGCTTCGACGTGGAAAAAGGTTCCTACAGTTTTGGTGCCATGACCTGGATAGAGCTCCTCACCTGAATCCAGACTGAAATTTCAAGCTCAACAAAGATCTTACTTCTTCCAGACAGAATTTTTCTATACAACCAAGGGTTGGTGAGTGCCAGTCTATTCAAAAAGAAGAAAGCCTTTAAGGCCAGTACAAATTTGTTATCCTCTGCGCTGTCAGAGAAGAGTAAACAGACAGCTGTAGGGTTTGGTTAACTAAGTTATCCTCTAATACATTTTCTTTTAGAGATGAAGGTTATCCTCTGTTCAGGCAGGGAAGATTAGCATTACATGCTAATATTTGTTATCTTCTGTTACGGCAGGGAAGAATTGGTTATCCTCTGTTCAGGCAGGGAAGATTAACATTACCCTCTGTTTATGCAGAGAAGAATTGGTTACCCTCTGTTTCGGCAGGGAAGCTTGGTGTAAAGTACTAGTAATTTGTGTTATCCTCTGCTTTACCAAGGAAAGTTAACAATAGTTGATCTGTGATAAGTGTACCCACTGTTGATAAGAGAAGTTTTAGTGTTTTGATTGTGTGGTAACAAAGAAACTCGCAAAATGTTTAGAAAGAATGCTAGATTGATACCCACAACCAAAAAAAGTTGGTCTTGCGACTCCTTTGAGGTCAGATAGCGAATTCAAATCACTGTTAGGAGTGCAAATCACCCTAATAGTCACTGAGAAAGTTAGACAAGAACTAACTCAGAAATATGAGATCCATCCAGACAAGACTTGGTCTGTAGATGAGTGTAAAAAGATACTAGGAGCATGTATTCGCAAGAACAATGTGAAAGGCATTATCTGCTGCCACAGAGAATTTGGTTTAGTGCTAGCTACACAACAGTCTCAGTGTAACTCAGAGCTAGAGGAACAGACAAAGAGCTCTGTCCTAGAGTATCCTCTTTGACTGAGAAATGGAACCGCATCAAAGCTGCAGCAGAAACTGATGTGGATGAAGTTGGTCAGCCTGATAACACTTATCCTGACTTACAAGCATTCTTTGAAACAGTTTGAAACAGCCATCCAATCAGTAACTGATGTGCCTGTAGATTCAGCAAAGGTATGTGGTGCTAGGAGATCTCAGGGAATTGAGGGAATTGAAAGTGTTCCTCCCAACTCTTCTGTTGTCCAAGTACAAACTGTTGCCAAAACGCTAGGACCTAAAGATATAGAGAGACTATCCCAGAGCTTACCCTCAGCACACACACATTTTTGTGAATTTAGAAGAGCACTGATCAGCAAAATGCGTCTCTACGTCATGTCGTTAGCAGAAGTCACATAGCTGATGTCTCTAACTGAATCTGAATTCAGCAGTTTTGAGTCTGCCGTTACTTCTGAATTAAAACATGCCAGTAAAGGCAATTTGAGAGAAGGTGTTTTGAAAATTCTAAACGATATCATGGGACCCAAAATAATCTGGTCCAGAATCACTAACTGTGCAAAGGAAAGAAGAAACTGTGAGGGAATACACTAGATGACAAGGGACCCCTAGTCCGCATCTGGTCAGATGGCCTTGTAGCCGAGTACAGAAAAGCCTTACCATTCCTAGATCTAACTTGGTCTAACAGAACTCTCAGAAGTAACCTAGACAGGTTAGCTACACAGGATCGAGCTGCTTCAGTCCAAGCTATACCTCTGCCTACTAACATTAAAACACTCCGATCATTTTAGGAACAGCAGGTTACTGTGGACCTTAGATTGAAAACTATGCCTCGATTGCTCAGCTGCTCTATGACTTCTTGAAAGGCTAGGTTAAAGATTCTGATACTGTTTGTATGGAAAAAAATTAATCTCAAAGCTTTTAATGATTTGAAGAGAGCACTATGTCAAGCACCAGCATTAGGAATTGCACAATCTGATAGGCCTTTTGTGCTTTATGTCCATGAACACTTAGGCTTTATGACTGCATGTCTAATGCAAGATCACGGGGGAAGTTTACACCCAATTCATTACTATTCTGGTAAACTTGACAGAGTCACTCAAGGTATGGGCCCATGTCTTAGAGCAGTGCAGGCAGTTCATTTAGCTCTTCAGGCTTCATCAGGAATGGTGTTAGGACAGACTGTAAACATGAGATGCCCTCATGCAGTGTCCGCATTAATGAATCAAGTCACTTATGACACCTCCTCATGTTGGGGAAATTGGTTAACAACCCTCACAGCCCTGAACATTGTTTTACACCATGCATCAGTCACGAACCCATCCTCATGTATGATGTCTGCAATGACTGAAGTTGTGTTAGAGGATGAAGGAGAAATGACTTACGATTGTGTTACACTTACATACGTACTGTAGCATATGCACACGTATCAGGATAATCAATAAACTTTGGAATGTTCAGAACGCTTTTAGCATCCTGGACTGGGTTGTAAAACCTCATCGCGGCTCTGAACAGATCTGCCAAAGATGAGCCCACTTGACACTTTTGTGGACCTGCGAGGGTAAACAGAAAAGTGCAACTTCCTCACTTTGGTGACTTCAAAAGGAGCAGCCCCCCCAGAGACTGACCAGATCCACATTCCAACACCCCACACACACAGGGACACACAAAAACACACACAGAGACACATACAGAAACACACAAACACAGCTTAATGACTGTATATGTAAAATACCACTATGCCAACGGATACCCATCCTGTATTTTGAAGCGTATGCATGTTTCCTAGTGTTTAAATGAGTGTATTTGTGCTAGTGTGCATTTTAATTATAGTATTTTTGTCTGTAAACCATAACTTCTTTTCTTTGTCTTTCTGACCTATCGAGTTTGATCTCGTTTTAAAGCTCCGGACTCGAGCTATTCATTGAGACATGTCACAAAACGGACAAATGCATTTTTCTATGTGTTTAATGATCCTGTGAAGAACGTACTACATCTCGAAATCCGATCTGCTAGCCATTAAGTATGCAAATTCAGCTAGGAGACCAAACAAAGGAACTTTGCCCGCCAAATAGTGCTGCACATCTATTGGTCGCTACAATTCAGGAGGTATGTTAGCTTGGGTTTCCATAAAAACAACGACACACACCTTCCTCTTCGCTTCTTCTCTCTTCTCCTGGTGTGTTCCCGACGGCCCTGAATCATTCGTGGGGTTCTCCCGATTGTCTCACTCGTCTCTCTCGGTTCGCCTCCGGTGACCACGCGCTGCCATCGCGCTCAGCTTCGGGACCGCCAGCTTCCAGCGAAACTCACTCTCAAGTCCTCAGTTCAAACCTTCCCACGGAACGGAAGAAGCCAACGAACTGCACCAGCGCTAAACTGAAATTCGACACGCCCAACCAATGCAAGTATACTGCCGTTTCTCAATCTTAGATGATGAAACTGATTTCCGTGCTGGCCTCAAGGACTGTTTTGTAAGTTTGCTACTTGCCTTCTCTCTTTCCTTCTCTACGTCCACTCTTGTACATATGTGTGTATATTCTTGTATATATATTTAGACGTATAACCTCAGTATTCGTAGTTTGCATATATTAAACACTTAATTCATGCTCGATTGTTCTGTTTGTTCTTTCAACTGAAGACCAAGTCACTTTAACGTTTTCCGATCGTTTTATGCTTTGATGCTATAATAGGAATATTCTCTTCGCCAGAGAATAACTCAGTTTATAATATTCTGTGAGGGGCTTAGTTTGCTGGACAAACGAACAGTTTCTCTAAATAATTATTAAACCAGAACTAATCATATATGTAATTGATTATAATTCGTTGTAATTGATTCACAATATATGTTTAATTCCCCGTTGGGTCGATATAGGAATCATAATTTATTCATAAAGCTTTATGAATTATTATATTCATATTTCATCCATAAATTGATTAATAACTGTACGAACCGCTACATTCGTTACATTTATTTGGTGGAGAATTCGCGAGCAACGTTTTAAACTTGGTTTTTGGTAAAAGAGCAATGTAGAATAATTTGTGTGTGATTTAATGTACATGCGCGCTTTAATTAGTGAGAAGACGCACGGGTCCTCACTCTACGCACCGTTAACAAGCTGCTGTTTGTGTCTAAAAACACTGCAGGCCTAGCCTTGGTTGACCGTGAAATAACTGCAGTTCATTAATATTCAGACTCGTATGCAAGAGGGCGACAGTCTTTTGCAAATACAGTTTAATATTAATTTCCGCTTGAATAAACGAATTGAATCGTGTTCAGCGAGTTTTGAGAGTCGTGGCGAGATTCCTGCGATCCCTCTTTCAAGGCCTTATTAATCTGCCACTATTAAATCTGAATTACTTGTGTCGTCCAAATAATTCACAATAGTTGGCGCTCCTTGGTACATGCGTTGGTTTAGCTACCCAACCCACGTGACCGTTACAAATCTAATCGGAAAAGCAGTTCATCTGATTTATCGATTGATGTGTAAAATTTGGAGCTATATCAACATCCTGATCCAATGTTGATTTGTAACCCGCGGCGAAGGAATCCCGCAAGCGTTACATGTTCGTGTGCACTAAGTCTGCACAAAACTTTGGGACTGATTCCCAAAGTTGTGTACTCGCGATAAGGAGTGCATGTTTAGTGTCCAGTGAATTGGCACCAAAGAATCCGCGAGATTCTATAGTGTAATCGTGATCGTGCAGTTAAAACAGCATAAGGGTCAGAACCCCACAAGCGCGTTGGTTTTTATATCACGAATTAAAGAAAGGGGATGCAGTAACTCTGACCTGACGCCAGAGGGCAGTCCGCTCAGGTTTGGCACCCCTCCCTACTTATTGGTTGTGTGGACTCATGGACGCCACCGCGTGGACGTTCTGAGTTAAAGCCGCTCCATACTTTGAACTGAAATTATCTCCAAATTATCTTTTGCTTCTCTATACTGCGGGGAGTTGTAAAGGTAATTTGCTTTTGGTGGTTATGCTTTCCAATCGTTGTTGGAATGTGTTTTACTGATTTAAATTTAATTTAAACACATTTAAATTTTTAATTTAAATTAAGTTTCCCTTCCAACAAGAGAATTCACTTTCTGAGAGTGCGCCCCCTGGTGGACACTGCCAGATAAGTCAATTCTCTTTTCCCTTGTATTCTTTTCCTGTATTCACAGATCTACTCTATTTTATTTTATTTTATTTTATTCTACTTTGTTTTATTTCATCTATTCCCTTTTTGTCTTTTCTCTCTCTTTCTCTCAAGTTATTTCGTTATTTTTACTTTGGAAATTCATTCCCTTTTATTAATTAATGTTTTATTTTATTCACTCTTAGTTCTGGGTCCTGTTTGTTATTGGCTGGCAATAACATTCACGCACACCCAAGCCTCCCCTATTTCATACACTTATTTTAAATTTAATTAAATAACATTTAATTGAATTTTAAAATTAAGTAGTGTCAATCAGTTGGCATTTTGCTCATCAACAAGCAATTCTCTTTAGGAAAAATCACAAATAGGGAAGGCTTTCTCCTTTCTTTTTTTTCCCATTCTGTTATTCTATGCACTCATTTAAATTTGATTGAAAAAGATTTCATTCAAATTTGAATCAAGTGCATCTGAATTATCCTCGTTGCTTTCTCTTTTCCCATTCTGCTATTCTGCGCACTCGTTTAATGCAAATTTGAATCAAGTGCATCTGAACTATTTTGTTTTTCTTTACCCCCTTTTGCTCATTTCATTTCTAGTTTAACTAGTTCATTCTGACTGTCATTTTAGGCTCATTTTCTTTCGTCATACACACTTAATTATTTAAATTTGGTTTAAACAAGATTTAAACTGAGATTTAAATTTACAATTAAGCTGTGTTTGGGTGACCACTTGTGTATTTGCAGATAAGGCCCTTCACCGCCTGGTGGTGAGTTGACGGTCGCCCCAGTGAGTTCCAGTGAGTGGAGCTGCCTGGCCTGGCGGATCTTGCACTAACTGTGTGTGAATCGGGGACATTCTGACCTCGTATCACGGGCAACACGCAAGGACATCAGCGAGTTGTGTATCAGGTACAGGGAGGCAACGAGCCCAGATTGACTACAAACGGCAATTTTGTTTAATTTCCCTGCTCAGGCTTCTGCACGACAGAACCGCCCGTTTGGAGTAACTGCCCGTAAAGGGGACAGACTCTGAGTTCAGGGAAAACTCAATTCTGACCGGTCACGCTGGCCGTTGGCGCAATTACCTTACCGAAGTGCGCAATTGTGCTGATGTTCCCTGTTTGAGAGGTTGCACCGTGTTACAAAGGGGACAGGTGGCCACGGACACCGCAGTCGAGTGTTTGAACGTCGAGGAAAGGTTGTCTGCCATTGAGTTCTTGTCTGAGCACCCACAATTCACCTAGGCCTAAATTAGTGACATACAGTCACTTCACCTAATTGAAAGCCACAGAATATTACATATTCTTCGATTATTCAGGTGCGGGCCAACCCCTATACTCTTGATCCATACCATCCCTCTAGGTTTTATGACACAACAGTGCACTCGCCTGGCCCCGTCATAAACCCAGCTGTGATAGGAAGTTTAAGTTCACTTCTCCCCTCTAGCCTTCCTGTTTTATTTTATTGTTTTATCCTCTCTATTTGTTTACCGGTCTATTTCATTTAACTGCATCCATCCTGTTCTGTTCTGTTTTGCTTTTCTACTGTGTTTGTTTCTTTCAGTTCATGTAAAAGCAGAGCCTGTGAGAGCCATCACGGAAAACTGAGTAATAGATAGACGACCGAGCAGCGAGAGTCATCAAAGGACTCTTAGGGCTACCGCCTGTCAAATTCTTTGTTTAAATCCGGCACTCACCCACACAAATTGACCCGCGTGGTCCTTTTGGCTATTGACAATTAAGGGTCTAGCCTACATTCCACTAACTGTCTGCACCAGTGAACTGGAACCAAACCAAAGAATTATATAATCATGCATTATTATAAGTCGTTAGTTCTGCGCGTGCTTGCATTGGTTCTGTTTGTGCTGTCTTTCTCTCGCCAACAGCAAGCTAACGTGTTCAGAGCAGCCAGCCCCAGCACCCACGGGGACCGACTCAAGACCTGGTTGGACTCCCTGACAGCACGTTTCTGCCCAACGCCGCTGTGGATCCCCAGCACCCAAGCAACGAGCAGCTGGACGACAACCTGAAACGACTGATGGCCCACGATCCGACGCCGAGCTACAAAGAATGGGCGACAGTCATCCGAGCCATCGCCCACAACCTCAAGCTCCAGGCGGAGGACGCCCGGAGGAATCAGGCCCAGATTCATCGTCACCATGATCAGCGACTCGTCGAGACCCAGGACCAGCGTTGGACAGCGGATGAATCCAAACCCGAGCTGCAGGAGGAGCTGCAAAGACTTCAAAAAGCCCTTGCAGAGCTCCACCTGGAGGTGGAGCATAGAGAACTGACTGAAAAACTCCAACACAGCGAAGCTCCCCTAGCCAAAGCAGAGACTAAGCCGAAAGACAGACACACTAAATCCCTGACCTGTGAAAATCATCGTAAACAGGCCCAGAAAGGAGTTATGGCTCCGAAACAACAAAGAGACTATGTGAATGAACTTGACACTGGTTACAGAGAGCTGAAAAGTGGCATGGGAGGGGAAACACACATCACCGGGTTTCCCCTAACCAGTCAAGAAGCCCTAATTCCAAATGGGGTTAAAAGTCCACTGCCCAAAACGTCCAGCGGCCAGGAAACTTTGCCAGCAGCTGTCACATCCAACTGCCAGCACCTGCAACAGGCTCTGATCCAAAAGCTTTCTGACCCTGCATCAGATCAAGGGCTCCCTGCTGCCACGGACCTAAAACGGGGCAGACTGAAAAACCCATACACTTGCTACAGCCGACTGCAAATGGCCTACTTCAGAGCACGTGGTCAGCCAGCAATGGAGGAAGATTTCACCTTCAACACTCTGTTTCTCCGAGAACTGCACCCTGCGGTGAGTGATCATCTGGCAGCCTTGGCCTGCTCACGCAGTATGTCTACTCAGCAGCTGCAAAACTGGGTCGATGAAGCTCACTCCAAGCAGAACCCTGCTCCTGAAAAGACTGTAGAAAATCCAACCAGCTACACAGTCTCCGATCACTGCCCAGGAACCTGTCCTTACCCTTTTGAAAGACTGAGAAATGAAGCTGAAAGACAAAATCTGAGCTGAAGGTGCAGTCGCACAGTCCAAATGAGGTCCACCTTGAACACACAGCTCCCACGCACCACACCATTGGTCGAGTGAGCCTGGTACCTCCTGTGTGCGTAGCGCAAATGGACACGTTTCTCTGTTTCACCCACAAAGACCCGCTAGACTGTTTTGAGCCCTTATTGAATGCCAGACCGCTGAAAATCTGGGCTCAAGTGTGTGAACTTCTGCCTTCCCAGTTTTCCAGACCACCTGAGCCAGATGGTCAGGTCACAGAGGTCGTGGGAAATCTCCCAGCTAACCGCGGGAACCCTGTCTCAGAGCACAGTTCAAGTTCGCTGCCCGGCATACTTCAACTCACCATAGACTGTAACTCCCTCTGCTCCAAGGTCACGACAGACTCACAGCTGAATGCTGTAACTACAACAGACATTATTCTCACACTGTGGGCAGACAACTCAGCCTTCAGCCACACGCTGTTAAGTGCTCTCATTGAAGGAACACCGGACCTCCCATTTGTCAACATGCAAACATGCTTCCCATTGGACTTTCGTCTGTCAACCATGATGACTGTCAAGGACATCTGCGTTGTGAACTTCAAGTGGAACAACCGGCATTTAACCCATCACTTCCTGGTCCTTCCAGACCTCCTGATGCACTCTAATGCTCATACGGACAGTGCAAATGAGTTGTTGTGGGCCCCAATGACTGTACAGCTTCCTGTTGTTCCTGTCAACACTGCCAACTTCCTGTCAGGCCAGACCACCCAAGAGGTCTGCATCCTGATCCACATACAGGAAACTGTAGTACCACCTTACACCAAAGGGGGTGCTGTTTGGCTCAACAGGCAATGTGGTCAAACCCTAAGCCACATGCTGGGCTCCTTCACACTTTCACCTGAAGGTGTGGAACTTGGACTCACTCTAAAAGCCACACCCCTAACTGAAGTGTCATCCTATGTAGTCCACAGTTGGCTCAACGAATGCATGGTCACAGACATCAGCATTCCCAAAGCCTACCATCTAGAGTGGATAATGGACCACGGCCCCTATGACTTTGAACTGAGGTTAACGGTCATTAACTTAATACCAGCTGCAATGGTCCCAGAAGGAAGCTCAGACAACGCAAGGTTCACAGCATCCTTGAAGAGCATCTCCATCACTTCCATCAAACTGGTACCCGCAGAACAGGTGTGCAGAACGGAGCTGATGGAGGACCAACACCTCGCTGTACCCACAGTCGCTAACCAGGCTGCCTGTGAAACTCAGGAAAGTGCTGCACCTCTGATAGCCAATCTGACAGCTAACGCCACAACAGAGGAGCCATTCCCCAGGTTTGAGTCTAAAGGCCAACAGATTCATAAAGATGCAAATGCTCTAAAGAATGATGCAGACTGTCAAAAACTCAGACAGGTCCTGAACAACTTCAAAGTGACATTTGCCAAAGATCTTTTAGACTGTGGTCACACTAAAACTCACACGGTATACATGGCAACACACCCAAATGCTCCTCCCACCTTCGTCAGGCAGTACAAAGGTCACATCGCCCCACATGAACCAGTGCAGGAGATTGTTCGTTCAACAGAAGGAAAAGGTGCTACCTGCCCATGCAACAGCACCTATTCAGTCCCCACCTGGTCCATCGTCAAACCAGACAGCAAGTGGCGACCCACCAGCGACTTCAGGAAGCTAAACCAGCAAGTGCCACTGCCACGACGTGCCAGAAAGCACAAGTCTGCACGGAGCGGAGATTCAGCTGCCTGCCAAAACTGCTGTAACAGCATGCCAGCGTTGACACTTAAGATAAAGGTACCCCAACAACAGCAACCAACCTGTCACAGGTACCTCAAAGAGAATGCGTGCCAAGGAATGCCCACGACCTACGTCGATGGACGTTCCTACAGCCATGAGGGCATCCTACAGGCAAGTGCAGGGGCACGATGGTTAAACAACCAACCCTGCCAACCACAGAACAGCAGGGGGGGTCCCCAATCATGTCAGTATGGTGAAGCAGCAGCTACCCTCAAAACCCTCCATGTCTCCTCTGTCCATAACATAAGAGAACTCATGTGCACAGACTCACACTATGCCAGACATGGTTTCACGTGCCATCGTCCGAGCTGGAAACAGACTGGTTTCAAAACTGAACACATGCCGGTGAAACATCAACACATGTTCCAGACACGTGATCACCTCACCCAAGCACACGACACGATCACTTACGGGGAAAAGGTGAAAAGACGCTTAAAGCAACCAGGGCGTGACAAAGGCGTGAACGACCAAACTAATGCCCTGGCCAAGACTGGCACCCTGCATAACAAGCTATGGTCACACCCACCCCATTCACCCACCCTTAGTGTGGCAACAACAACCCGCAGCCAGCGGACTGTTCCTGCAACATTTCCCACCTTACTGCCACTGCCACTGACAACCAAACTTGCCAACACTTCCATGCGAAATGCTTTGCACCACCACTCATACCCCTCCAACCTCCCGTTCACGGCATCTGGTCCCACGACGGCCCCTGGCCACAAACAACTACATGAGACCAACCACATGCTGCGTGTGGGAGTGAACTTTCTAAAATATGTCCCTGATGCCCTCACAGCGCCAAAGCTTGTACTGCCACAGGGCCAAAAGGGGGTGAACGGCTATACACCCACGACACACCATGTGCCAAACACCATGGCACCAGAACTATTTATGAGACTTTGAAACAAGTGGCGTACTGGCCCAGCATGCAGAAAGATGTGGCAGAGTATGTCAGAGAATGTCAGGTTTGCTGTCAAGTCCAAACTGCAAACCCAAATCACAGAGCTCCACTGCAACGCAGAGGAGTCACGTTTCCATGGTCAGTCAACCAAAAAGACTGGACTGTAAAACCTCCTCTGATGCTCATGGCCATCACAGACACCATACAGGAGTCAACTCAGGTGTTCCCCACGGAACTACTGATGGCACGGCAGGTGCCACTGCCGTTGCACCTGTACCAACCAGGAGACTCGAGTCTCATCACAGCCTGCTCCCCTCATCAGTATTGCAGCAAGCTCCGCCTACAACTGAGAGAACCACTCGCAACACAGAGCCAAACCCTGCAAACCATCTGCAAAACCTGGAAAGGTATTGTGGTGGTCCTCTGTACTCACAGTTTCCTGCTGATCCAAACGGCGAACTCAATGAAGCAGCTGTTCACAGTCTTCCAAAAATGACTTTGCCCAAAATCAGCCAGTCATAGCTCTGATGACAGACCTGCTGCGAGAAGTCCGCTTCTCAATGGACAGAGTGGCTATGAATAGGATCCCTCAGTATCCTACACAAACTGTGCTGGACTTTGCTACTGGCAGACCCACCAGGTCTGTTCCAGCCCACCTCGCTGACTCCCTGGGTGCTGCCATCCTACTGCATGTCGACCCCGAGCAGAATGAGGTGGCTGTCCTTCTCAATCCACCCAGCGGTGAACAAGATAACATCTCCAGACCCAAGGACAAGGTCAATGTCAGGTGGTGGCAACGTAACACCCATGCCAAGAAATACACCTCAGTTGTGGTAGCCTACCATAACAGCAACCCACGGCTGTGTCTGGCTCCCCACTTTCGCAGGTGTGGTTTCACCAAAGACTTGCAGTACTTCTGCCCAAACCAGCTCTTCCTCAGAAACCACACTGAAGGAATGGGCCGGTTGCAGCTTATGACCAGCAACACACGCTGCCCTGCCGAGGCCAAGCCTCGCACCCCAGTCAGCAGAGCACAAGCCGAGATTGTGGGTGATCAACTGCTCATCCACACCCCCACTCATGCTGCCACCCTAACCTACAATCAGCACAGCACCGCCACTCGTGTCAACCTGCCCAATCCAAGTAAGTGGATCCAGGTACCCCTGGGTTCCATCCTTCATCGCAGCCATCTGGCAGTGTACTGTCTCTCAAGCAAAGAGGACCAGTCAGAACTCGAAATCCCATCCTCCTCCAGGAATCACCATCACACCTTAGATCCAGGACTGGAACTGAGGATTGACAAAGGGGGGTCCCAGCTAAGTGACAGTACTCCCATCGATGCAGCCCTCCAAGCACTGCCTGTCCTGACCAGCTCACCTAAAGCCCAAGCTTGGACTGCTGCCAACACAGTCCGTCGCTTCTCCATGGCAATCAAGTACACACTCGCCCTGGGCCTGGCCTTCATCCTATCCCAAGAGATCAAAGGGATGCAAGAGTCCATGAACAAGTGCTTATCTGCCCTCCCTCAAGGACCAGTAGGAACCATCTGCTGCGTGACCATCCGGATCCATGTGCTATCGAACTTGGTTACCGTCCAACGAAGTCCGCACAGGAACTTCGTTGGCCGAAAGGGGGAATCTGTAGCATATGCACACGTATCAGGATAATCAATAAACTTTGGAATGTTCAGAACGCTTTTAGCATCCTGGACTGGGTTGTAAAACCTCATCGCGGCTCTGAACAGATCTGCCAAAGATGAGCCCACTTGACACTTTTGTGGACCTGCGAGGGTAAACAGAAAAGTGCAACTTCCTCACTTTGGTGACTTCAAAAGGAGCACCCCCCCCAGAGACTGACCAGATCCACATTCCAACACCCCACACACACAGGGACACACAAAAACACACACAGAGACACATACAGAAACACACAAACACAGCTTAATGACTGTATATGTAAAACACTATGCCAACGGATACCCATCCTGTATTTTGAAGCGTATGCATGTTTCCTAGTGTTTAAATGAGTGTATTTGTGCTAGTGTGCATTTTAATGATAGTATTTTTGTCTGTAAACCATAACTTCTTTTCTTTGTCTTTCTGACCTATCGAGTTTGATCTCGTTTTAAAGCTCCGGACTCGAGCTATTCATTGAGACATGTCACAAAACGGACAAATGCATTTTTCTATGTGTTTAATGATCCTGTGAAGAACGTACTACATCTCGAAATCCGATCTGCTAGCCATTAAGTATGCAAATTCAGCTAGGAGACCAAACAAAGGAACTTTTCCCGCCAAATAGTGCTGCGCATCTATTGGTCGCTACAATTCAGGAGGTGTGTTAGCTTGGGTTTCCATAAAAACAACGACACACACCTTCCTCTTCGCTTCTTCTCTCTTCTCCTGGTGTGTTCCCGACGGCCCTGAATCATTCGTGGGGTTCTCCCGATTGTCTCACTCGTCTCTCCCGGTACGCCTCCGGTGACCACGCGCTGCCATCGCGCTCAGCTTCGGGACCGCCAGCTTCCAGCGAAACTCACTCTGAAGTCCTTAGTTCAAACCTTCCCACGGAACGGAAGAAGCCAACGAACTGCACCAGCGCTAAACTGAAATTCGACACGCCCAACCAATGCAAGTATACTGCCGTTTCTCAATCTTAGATGATGAAACTGATTTCCGCGCTGGCCTCAAGGACTGTTTTGTAAGTTTGCTACTTGCCTTCTCTCTTTCCTTCTCTACGTCCACTCTTGTACATATGTGTGTATATTCTTGTATATATATTTAGACGTATAACCTCAGTATTCGTAGTTTGCATATATTAAACACTTAATTCATGCTCGATTGTTCTGTTTGTTCTTTCAACTGAAGACCAAGTCACTTTAACGTTTTCCGATCGTTTTATGCTTTGATGCTATAATAGGAATATTCTCTTCGCCAGAGAATAACTCCGTTTATAATATTCTGTGAGGGGCTTAGTTTGCTGGACAAACGAACAGTTTCTCTAAATAATTATTAAACCAGAACTAATCATATATGTAATTGATTATAATTCGTTGTAATTGATTCACAATATATGTTTAATTCCCCGTTGGAATCATAATTTATTCATAAAGCTTTATGAATTATTATATTCATATTTCATCCATAAATTAATAACTGTACGAACCGCTACATTCGTTACAGTACCTACGAGTGAAGTAACAGAATCTCCCATAGAGAATGCAGAATTGGAGTTGTTTGTTGATGGTTCAGCTCAAATCATTGAAGGTAACAGATGAGAAGGTTATGCAGTCACTTCCACCACTGAAGTGGTAGCTTCAGGTCGTTCAGCTCAAGCTGCAGAACTAGTAGCCTTAACTAAAGCATGCACGTTAGCTTCAGGATCGGTTGCAAATAGGATTCCAAGTATGCCTTTGGGGTAATTCATGATTTTGGTGTCTTTTGGCAAAGTAGACAGTTTCTAAGTTCTGCTGGTTCCCCCATCAAGCATGCTGGATTAGTAAAAGATCTAATGTTTGCCATGAAACTTCCAAAGAAATTAACGATGATCAAAGTGAAAGCACATCTCACAACTAATACTACAGAAGCTAAAAGTAATGCTCTTGCTGATGTAGCTGCTAAACAAGCTTGTTCCTATGCAACCGTACAAGTGTGTTCAGGTAGTACAGCACAGAAGACAATTCTGCCTCCTGAATCAATCATTGATCTGTACAAATACGTTCCTCTATATCGGTGGTTCCCAACCTTTTTTAGGACAAGGCCCACTTTCTTTTCGAATCAACACTGTGAGGCCCACCAACCCCCTCAACCCCCATTTTTTTAAAGAAGAAAATTAAGATTTAAACCCTCATTATTTTTTCAAACATACTTTGCAGACATTCTTACCAACTTAAAACTACTGGATCTGTCTGCTGCTTTTGATACCGTTAACCATCAGATTGTCCTGTCAACCCTCATGTCAAAGGGCATCTCGGGAACTGCACTCCAGTGGTTCAAGTCTTACCTCTCAGGTAGGTCCTTCAGGGTATTTTGGAGAGGTGAGGAGTCCAAGTTACATCATTTTGCTAGTGGGGTACCTCAGGGCTCCGTGCTTGGACCACTTCTCTTGTCCATCTACATGTCATCACTAGGATCTGTCATTCAGGAACATGGTTTCTCCTATCACTGTTATGCTGATGACAGACAACTCTACCTCTCATTCCAACCAGATGATCTGATGGTTGCTGGTCGCATCGCAGCCTGCCTAACAGCCATTTCTGCCTGGATGAAGGACCACCACCTTCAACTCAACACCTTGCAAAAACTGAACTGCTTGTGGTCGGTGCCAACCAAACACTTCATCATAACCTTTCATTTCAACTTGGGTCGTCAACCATTACTGCTTCCAGTACAGCCAGGAACCTTGGAGTGGTGATGGATTATTGTTTAAGCTTCACAGATCATACTGCTACAACGGCCCGGTCCTGCAGATTTGCCTTGTACAACATCAGGAAAATTAGACCCTTCCTATCGGAGCATTCCACACAAATTCTTGTCCAAGCTCTTGTTCTATCCAGACTGGACTATTGTAATGCTTTCTTGGCTGGCCTTCCAGCATGCACTGTCAAGCCTCTACAACTGATCCAGAATGCTGCAGCAAGACTGGTCTTTAACGAACCGAAGAGAGCGCATGTCACACCTCTCTTCATCAGTCTGCAATGGCTGCCAATAGCTGGTCGCATTCAATTCAAGGCTCTGATGTTTGCCTACAGAACGACCGCTGGCTCTGCACCGCTATACCTTAACTCACTACTTCAGACTTATGCGCCCTCCAGAAACGTGCGTTCTGCAAGTGAACGGCGCCTTGTGGTGCTATCACAAAGGGGCACAAAATCACTCTCACGAACCTTCTCCGGGTCTATTCCTGGCTGGTGGAATGACCTGCCACGCTCTATCCAACCAGCTGAGTCTTTAGCCATTTTCAAAAAATGCTATAGGCTTATCTTTTTTGTCAGCACTTGACCCAGTAATAGTAGCACTTACTTTGATTTCTATTCTTTATAAATGCATGGGAACTCAGCGATCTGAAGGTGGGTCAGTGTCATCAGTGAATAGTTCCTCTGTCAGAACAAGCAATCACATCTGATGTCCATCTGTACATAAACACAACTGATCCTCACACATTTCTCCAGAACATGCTTGTTCGGCGAGCATCCGTTATAAAACACTCATGTTAGTACATTAATTTAGAAAACTACATAAATATATTGAACTGTGTTCATGCAGAAATACGATGTTATAGCGATCAGTCAAGTTGAGTCGAGAATGCAAATGTGCGTTTTGTTTGCTCATCAATAATAACGGACTCATGCACGCATAAAGTACGACTGCTGTATGTCAAACTGTAATCGTCTTTACAATCGCCATCCATCAAAACCTTTTAGCGACACTGGTTTTCTTTTTCCAACTGAGTGAGTTTAGTTTGCGTTCTGAGCCACCGTTCAATCAGTATTTCACAGTAGTAAAAAATAAAAAAAATGGCCTGGATTAATCCGAAACAATTGCAGAATACATACGAAAGAGGTGGTGCTTTGTTTTAAATGTATTTTTTAATTTATTTAATTTATCTATTCTGATGTAACATATTCATAATAAATGTAATTAATTATATTAATATATTTAAATTAATATTAAGTTATCTCGCAGCCCACCCAGAGGATCACTGAGGCCCCCTAGTGGGCTGCGGACCACAGGTTGAAAACCACTGCTCTATATGAAGCATGGACATGGTGAGACAAAGCAGCCACAGTGGATTCATCTGGCTGCTGGACCAAAGGGGGAAAGTATGTCGCTCCAGATTCACTGCTGCCATATGTAACGATATTTATTAGCTCAAAAGGGGAAATATCAATAATTGGCATGGACCACATCAAGTGATGTTGATTACAGCAGCTGCAGTGCTGTGTCAGGGAAGGAAAACCTGGACTCATGTGTCACACTGTAAAGTTGTTCCACCACCTACAGGGATAGGATAGGACACATGGACAAGTGAGGAGCCCAGGGAAGAACCGAATGCAACAGGCTTCAGGGGCCAACCCTGCGGTGAAGACTCCCTCATAGGCCTTCCCCATCCACTAGTGATTGGCGGTAAATGTCCATCACCTGCTTTCAAATGGAGCGGCACTTAATATACAGAGCCATAGTTCGCGGACAAGCTACGCAATATCGCGTTCATAACCGCAGATGAATCGCCTTCGATTATGAACGCGATATTGCGTAGCTTGTTCGCGAACTACGGCTCTGTATATTAAGCGCTGATCCATTTGGAAGCAGGTGATGGACATTTACCGCTAATCACAGAACCGGCTTTACTGATGAGACACGCGTGACAATCGCATGCGATTAATCGTGCAGCCCTAATTCTAAGGAGATTTTTGTTTGGATTATTAAAGTATCATTTGTGCTTAGATCCTCGACTTTACTCTCTATCCTTTGTAATTAGCAATGGCAGGTATAACCATCTATATACAGTACAGGGAGTGCAGAATTATTAGGCAAGTTGATTTTCTGATCATATTTTTTTCCCAAGCACATTTTACCAATTCCAATCCACATCAATCTTAATAACTACTATTAATATTGTTTTTAATCATTTATAAGTGATATATAATTGTTCATGAAGGCTGGAAATGAAAAATGCCTTATATTCAGGTGTGCAGAATTATTAGGCAAGTTTTCTTTTACAGGCAAAATGAGCCAAAAAAGAGATTTAACTCAGACTGAAAAGTCAAAAATTATTAAATACTCATGAGAAGGACGCAATACTAATGCAATACTAGAAATTGCAAAGTTAAAGCATGACCAAGGGACAGCAAAATGCTCATTGGGTCAGCGGGGTCATACAAAAACAGCTGGAAAAGAAAAGACACGTTAACAGCAAAATAATTAAGAATTAAGGTGAAGAATTAAGTGTGAAACCATCAGGAACCCTTTAGTCTCCAGCGCCACCATTTTCCAGAGCTGCAACCTACCTGGAGTCTCCAGAAGTGCAAGGTGTCAGGATCTCAGAGACTTAGGTTAGCTAAAGAATCCTAAAAAATGACCCGCACTTGATAAGAATCACAAGCTGAAGTGTTATAAAATACATGAAGACTGGGTTTTTATAGGCCTTATAAACAGACAGCTTGAGAGTGACTCCTGAAGGACCAGCACCACATCCTCTTGTACCACTGTTTGAAGAATTTATCTTCCAGAATCTGGCAGTAAGTTTTGGAAGATCATTTTTAGTCCATCTCTGCAAGACAGACATTTCAGGATAAGAGATGGACTAAAAGTGAACTCAAACACCTTACTGCCAGATTCTGGATAAATTCTTCAAACAGTGGTACAAGAGGATGTGGTGCTGGTCCATCAGAAGTCATTCTCAAGCTGTCTGTCTATAAGCCCTATTAAAACCCAGTCTTCATGTATTTTATAACACTTCAGCTTGTGATTCTTATCAAGTGCAGGTCATTTTTTAGGATTCTTTAGCTAACCTAAGTCTCTGAGATCCTGAGACCTTGCACTTCTGGAGACTCCAGGTAGGTTGCAGCTCTGGAAAATGGTGGCGCTGGAGACTAAAGGGTTCCTGATGGTTTCACACTTAATTCTTCACCTTAATTCTTAATTATTTTGCAGTTAACATGTGTCTTTTCTTTTCCACCTGTTTTTGTCTGACCCCGCTGACCCAATGAGCATTTTGCTGTCCCTTGGTCATGCTTTAACTTTGCAATTTCTAGTATTGCATTAGTATTGCGTCCTTCTCATGAGTATTTAATAATTTTTGACTTTTCAGTCTGAGTTAAATCTCTTTTTTGGCTCATTTTGCCTGTAAAAGAAAACTTGCCTAATAATTCTGCACACCTGAATATAAGGCATTTTTCATTTCCAGCCTTCATGAACAATTATATATCACTTATAAATGATTAAAAACAATATTAATAGTAGTTATTAAGATTGATGTGGATTGGAATTGGTAAAATGTGCTTGGGAAAAAAATATGATCAGAAAATCAACTTGCCTAATAATTCTGCACTCCCTGTACAGTCCAAAAGTTTGGAACCACTAAGATTTTTAATGTTTTTAAAAGAAGTTTCGTCTGCTCACCAAGGCTACATTTATTTAATTAAAAATACAGTAAAAAACAGTAATATTGTGAAATATTATTACAATTTAAAATAACTGTTTGCTATTTGAATATATTTCACAAAGAAAGGTATTCCTGTGATGGCAAAGCTGAATTTTCAGCATCATTACTCCAGTCTTCAGTGTCACATGATCCTTAAGAAATCATTCTAATATGTCAATTTGCTGCTCAAGAAACATTTAATGTGTACAATTGTACAAAATATTTGTGTACAATATTTTTTTTCAGGATTATTTGATGAATAGAAAGTTCAAAAGAACAGTGTTTATCTGAAATCTAATCTTTTGTAACATTATAAATGTCTTTACTGCCACTTTTGATTGATTTAATGCATCCTTGCTGAATAAAAGTATTAATTTCTTTAATTTCTTTTCAAAAAAATAAAAATAAAAATTCTTACTGACCCCAAACTTTTGAACGGTAGTGTATAATGCTACAGAAGCTTTGTATTTCAGATAAATGCTGTTCTTTTGAACTTTCTATTCATCAAGGAATCCTGAAAAAAAAAGTACACAACTGTTTTCAACATTGAAAATAATCATAAATGTTTATTGAGCAGCAAATCAGCATATTAGAATGATTTCTGAAAGATCATGTGACACTGAAGACTGGAGTAACGATGCTGAAAATTCAGCTTTGCATCACAGGTATAAATTACTTTGTCAAATATATTTAAATAGTACACAGTTATTTTAAATTGTAATAATATTTCACAATATTACTATGTAATATGTAAATGTAGCCTTGGTGAGCAGACGAAACTTCTTTTAAAAACATTAAAAATCTTAGTGGTTCCAAACTTTTGGACTGTACTGTATATATATATATATATATATATATATATATATATATATATATATATATATTAGGGCTGTCAAAATAACATGTTAATTTCGATTAATTAATCTGAGAAAAAAATAATGCGTTAAAAAAAATAACGCAGATTAATCCATTCCGTATTGACCTTTGAACCTGGAGCTGTTCTCGTGCGCGCAAGCTCTCCAGGTTCAAAGCGAGCTGTCTTCAAAGTAAGCACCGTCTTTGCACTCTCTCTACCTCACACATAATAATCTAAATCAACTGACACAATGCTAAAAGTTTGTAAGACCGAATCCATGTTTCACGAGGCGCATTCGGAGAATGTTTTTCCTGAATAACCGTTGTGAATAGTGCTCAAAAGAACGTCACCTCATCTTCTCTGACAGGTGCCCTGCACGTGCAGCGGACATAAACCACACTTTCAGTAAACAAAAAGAAAATCCTATCCAGTGGTGAAGTGTTTTCTGTGTTGACAAATCTTTTGCGATGTCCTAATGATTCGCACGCAACGCGTCAATGTCCGCTAATGTCCAATTCACGACCTAATGACTCATTTGAACAGATTCATTTTAATGAATCATGACAACAACTGATCGGTCCACACGGTCTATAATGAATCATTTACTCGAACAACTCTGAAATGAGAACACAAGTGTGCTTACCCGATTTAGCAAGAGTGGTTAGTAGTAAATTAGGCCTACCTATAAAATCAGTTAGTTTAGACTGAGGTGAAACCAGAACAAAGCAAGTTGTTGTTAACTAGGTGCATTCAATTGTATATGGTAGAAATTATATTATTAGTTAATATAACTTCTAAATGCTACTTTTTAATACTTTTCAGGTTTAGCAAAAAATCATCTTCTCTTGCAAAGCTATAAAATCACTTTTGTTTTTATGTTTTTTGTTTTTTTTGCAAAGAGGGCAAGAACGAATTACAGTGAGAGTGATGGGTACTTTATTGTCAGTATCGGGCTCACAGATCACATGGGTGGGGCACTTTTTACTGTTTGTGTGGATGACCATGTCTGTCACCACCGAAGACCATTTTTGACCCAGGAAAAACCCTGCATTGATTAATTTGAATTGAAATATTTAATACTTTCACAGCAAAAATTATGTATGCGATTAATTTAGATTAATTAATCACAGAGTATGTAATTAATTAGATTAAAATTTTTAATCGATTGACAGCCCTAATATATATATATATATATATATATATATATATATATATATATATATATATATATAGGAATAAGTGTCACAGAGAGAAATCCTGTAGATAATCATGACTGTGTGTCAAAGTCAGCAAGTCTTTTACAAATATAAAAAATTTACTGTAAGAAAGACAAGTTTAGGTCAAAAGGATCTTAAATTAATAATTAAAAACACTTTTTAACCTTGAGAAATATATTTGGAAATTTACTAAAATAATGATTAAGAAATATACATTATCTTGTATTAAAATATTGATTACTTCTTACAAGATATTTATACACTCTTGTTTATACCATAGCACGTTTTAGAGTTATCAAATCAATGATTACAACATAAAAACTAAAATTACATTCCTAAGAACTTTTTTCATCATTTTGGACATCCTTAGTGTCCTATTATACAAATATACTGTTATAAAGTTATTTCACCCTATTTATAGGAGAGTAAAAGGGAACAGTACTGCTCTCAGTTATGTCAGTTATTTCTCTGTGCGCCCGCTTCTCATAGAATGGTCGGAAAGCTGGTATCTGTCCTTTGGCCCACCACTCCACAGAATAACACACGCTAGAGACAGAGCTGCTCCAGGAGAGACTGAAACTGTTGTTTCTGGTTATGTTAACACTGAGCAGTCCAAATGAATCTAAAAAAAGAAAAGAAAAAAAGGTAAATAATACACAGCATTTTCAGCAGCTTGGCAAATACCCTCATAAAATATTCAAATATACAGCATTTACTCATTGGACATAGAGCAAACTTAACCAGAGTAGCATGCAGCAAAATATGAAAGCAATGTACCTCTCCACTCATCCATTTTCTCAATGGCTATGCTGGAAATGGGAGACGATCCAGCACTGTTTAAAGCCCTGACACTGATGCTGTATGCGGAGTAAGACAGGATCAGGTTGAGAGATGTATCTTTAATGTTGAAACTGTTCTGATTAATGGGTTCCCCGGATACTTTCCTTACTGTCACATTGTAGTCAGCCACAGCCTCACTGTTTGCATACTGGAAGAAAAGATGATCACCCTTGACAAATAATCATTATATGTACAGGATTCCATATGGGAAGTTTTTTTTTTTTTTTTTTTTGGAACCAATCTTAAAGGATCTTGGTAAAACTTTAGAATTTAGTTCCATTATTAATGAGTAACTGCACAGGAACAAATGTTTAAAGCATTATCAACATTCTAACATGGGCTTGTATTTTACTTAATATTTTTTAATAATATTTTCAACTCTAAAGTAAATATGCATATAATGTAGTTATTTTAATACATTTTAAATTGTTATTTTGTAAAAAAATAAAATAAAATAAAATAAATCAAAACCGACTTCCTAACCAAAATAAAATCAGATGCAGATGCCAATGCTGATGCCATGCTTGGTGACACCGGACAATCTCATAAAGAATGTTTTGTTGTAGCGGCTCTTGCATTTATGTCAGGAAGAGGACCATTTACATCTAAATGTAATTTAATTTGCACAGTACAAAACTTAAACATAGATTCCCTTTCGATACTGTTCACTCGCACTGCGTCAGTTCGCTGACGCTATGGGGAAAACTTTTTTCTCTGAATCCTAAAGCCTGATTGGTTCACATCTGTGCAACTGCACAGACAAATGGCATTTCAGACCGCCAGAAAAGGCAGGGTTGACTGCCTATAAAAGTCATGCAGAAATGCCATATCATCAGAATCTTTCTCCTTCAGCTCAAAGATCATCTCCTTGCTGACTCCGAAGACAACACAGAAGCCTTTTTACTGCAGCGGACTAACAGAGCTCACAGCTGACTCTCCCCTGCAGCTTAACGGCAAAAGCACAGAAAGAGCAATTTCTGTCTAAAAGAGAAGCGACGTTTGATGCAAAATTTTGTGTCCTGACTGTAGCTCGGACGAGCACCCCGAGTGCATCGCTTGCGGTGAAGCACCCACACCGTGGCGCTCACTGAGACCAGCTGCTCACACTGAGAACAAGAACTGCGCTGACAGCTCTGCAGCTGAGAATGACGCTTTTCCCTTGCGACTCTCAGGTGAGACTAATAGCATAGCATATTTCTAGAGCATCTTTTCACCAGAGTTTGTTTCAAAATGCCACAGTTTTGCCTCACTTTGCTTGCGGACCGCTTTCTTTAAGGCTGCCTCAGCACTACATAAAATGGCAGTGCTTCAAGTTCATCAGGCTAAGCTTCTCCATGACATGGATGAGTCTACCAAAGCCATCGCTGAGATTAAGGATGCTGATAGGTGAAGAGAGCCAGCTACTTCATTGCCTCCAGTCACTTTAAGGTGTCCCTGTCAACTCAACAGCGACCCAGGTCAGCCTCAGCGCCCATCCAGCCCCAGTTGAAAGTGGAGCCCGAAGTCAAGCCATGCCTCCACCCAGCCAAGACTGGACCCCGTGCAGCCAAAGCAGTCATGATGCCTCAGGACAGAGGAGGAAGCTGTTAAGTCCTACAGAGGCCGAACTACCCTCAAAGTGTGCCTGTCTTCCAGTCTCCTCTTAAGCTCAGGGTGCTTGAGACGATGTGTTTGTTGCCGGTTCTGGGCCCGCCCCAACAGTCTGCACATCCAAACCCCTTCTCACTGTTATAGTGAACCACACAAAATTTCTCCTCCTCTTAATGCTTTAACAGGCACCGTTCTCCTGTTTCAGCACAAGATGCAGCCTGTAGTACTTCAACCATTTGCCACTCGACTCCAGGCGTGGGAGCCCATTCCCAGAGTGTCAACCTGGATTTTGGTGATAACAGAACAAGGCTACTAGCTCCAATTTCGCTCACAGACCACCCAGCTTCATGAGTGTGATTCACACTTCAGTCTCAGCCAACAGCTGAGAAGAGCCAAAGTTCAGTCTCTGCAGGAAAAAGGCTTTGTGGAGAGAGTTCCCACAGAATGCAACAAGTCAGATTTTTACAGCTGCTATTTCCTTGTCCCCAAGAAGGATGGCGGCCCATCCTCAATCTGAATCATGCCCTCATGAGACATCTTTTCAGAATGCTAACTATAAAACAAATCCTCGTGCAGAATTCGCCCCGGGGATTGGTTTATATCAGTGGATCTGAAAGACGCATACTTTCATATCCAGATAGCCCCCATATAACAGGCTGTTCTTGAGATTCGCATTTGAGGGGGTCAAGTACCAATATACAGTCCTTCCATTCAGACTCTCTCTAGCACCGCATACTTTTACGAAGTGTGTAGATCTATGTATGTAGCTCTTTCCCCACTGAGATGGGAATCTGCATACTCAACTACATTGACGATTGACAGCTTATAGCCCAATCTGAATGAGAGCTATGCACCCACAGGTACCTGCTCCTCAGCCATCTGGAGAACCTGGGATTCAGGGTCAACTTTGGCAAGATCTCACTGCTCCCCAACCAACAAATTTCGTTCTTGGGGGCAGTTTTCGACTGGAGGCTAGGCTCTCTCAGGAGAGCGCCTTGAGAATCAGGAGCATGGTGGCTTCATTTGAGGCAGGGTCTCTTCTCCCCCTCAACAGGTTTCAGGAACTGTTGGACCTCATGACGGCAGCTTCTTCAGTCATTCCACTAGGCCTGCTCCACATGCCAACACAGCAGCTATGGTTCAAGGTCCATGTCCCACCTCGTGCGTGGTGTGCAGGCCAACACATTCTCAAGGAGACCCATGGCTGCGTCAAGGCCTTGGTCCTTTGGAAATCACACTGCTTTTATCAGAACAGGATAACGCTGGGTTCGATGGTCATGACAAATACCTCCAAAATGGGCTGGGACGACCCATGTTGGAATGGCACATCAACCACCTAGAAATGATCACAGTGATTCTGGCCTTCAAGGAGTTCCAGTAGGAACTCAGGGGTCATCATGTCCCAGTCCTCTCAGACAACAGGATGGGGATTGCTTTTATAAACCACCAAGGAGATTTCAGGTCTTGCCCTCTCCACAGACTGGCAAACTGTCTTCTCCTATGGGCACAGATGAACCTCTGCTCGGTGAGAGGGGTTCAGGTGCTGGGCTCCTCAAACATAGGAGCAGACATGCTGTCATGTGGCGGACCGGCCCCAGGGAACGGAGACTCCACCCCCAGGCGGTCAACATGGTCAGACAGATGTGGAGCTCTTCACAATGGAAGATAACTCCCGCTGCTAGATATAGTTTTCAAAGGAAATGGACGCGCTGGACCAGAAGTGGCCTCATCTGCACCTTAATGCGTCTCCTGTAGCCTTGCTGTAGCCCTGCGCCACCTGTAACCCTGCTCCCACAGGTTATCAGTAGGATCAGGGAAGACGTATGTTCAGTTCTTCTGGTGGCACCACACTTGGCCACCTTGGTTCCCAGAAATGGTCCAGCTGCTGTCAGCAGCCCCAAGGCCCATACCGAGAGAGACCTTCTCTCCCAGGCGAGACGGACAATTTGGCACCCCCAACCGGAGTTGTGGAACCTGTGTGTTTGGCCCCTTGACGAGAGCCACCAGGCCTTTCCCAGGGGGTCATGAGAACAATCTTGGAGGCAAGGGCCCCTTCCGCAAGGTGCCTTTACGCCCAGAAATGGTTTATTTTCTCAAGCTGTAGCTTTGCTTGGATACTTGACCCTACTAAATGTGATATTGTGTCACTTCTCATGTTTCAGCAGGAGATGCAGGATGGTGGGTGCGCCCCCTCCACACTAAAGGTGTATGTGGCAGCCATTGCGGCGAATCATGCTCTGATTGCTGGCCAATCGATTGGGAAACACGACCTGGTTATTAAGTTTCTCAGAGGGGCTAGGAGGATGAATTCTCCCCGTCCTTGTTTGGTCCCGTCATGAGACCTCTCCACAGTTCTTAGGGCACTTCAGTGCCCTCCCTTTTTTGCCACTCGAATCGATTGACCTCTATTCCCTCTCGCTTAAGACTGCCCTCTTGCTGACTTTACAGCAAGCTGGTGATCCACAGGCTCTATCTGTGGAACCATCCTGCCTTGAGTTTGGTCCTAACAACAGTAAAGTGGTCCTTAGGCCAAGAAAGTGTTGAAAGTGGTTTCTACCCCGCTCAGAACACAGGTGTTAGCACTATCAGAGCCAGGCACCTCATCCACTCTGTCCTGCCAGGGCCCTTAGAATGTATACCAAGCACTCTAGCCAATTTTGGCAGTCAGAGCAGCTGTTTGTTAGCTTCGGAGGTTGCAATAAATGCTGCCAGTTTCGAAGCAAAGGATTTCCATATGAATCGTAGTTGCAATAGCGCTGGCATACAAGTCCATTGACTTGTTGTGGCCCTTAGTCAGCGAACTGAAGTAATGCGAGTGAACTGTTTCGAAAGGGATAGTTAAGTATGTGCAATCCCAGGGATTGCACATACTCAGATACAAATGTATAGTATAATGCAATGTAAGTCGCTTTGGATAAAAGCGTCTGCCAAATGCATAAATGTAAATGTAAGGTTACTCACGTAACCCTAGTTCCCTGAGATAATGGGAATGAGCATTGCGTAGCTTGCTATGCTACTACACTGCACAGTGAGTCATTCTAGCCACTCCTCATATCTGAAGATATGGCACTTCTGCTTGACTTTTATAGGCAGTCAACCTTGCCTTTTCTGGCAGCCTTCCCCATAGTTTTCCCCATAGCGTCAGTGTACTGCCGCAATGCCCGTTCCTGTTATCTCAGGGAACCAGGGTTACGTGAGTAACCTTAAACATTTTAGAATATAAACTGCTTAATCTGCCATTTTCAGTAAGACTTACTAAATATGAAGAGTTTGTGTCCCTTCTATTGTGAGTTTAACTTTAATCATGCCCAACAGATACCTGTTTTAAAGCAGTGGGTGAGAAATTCACTACTTAATTTGCTTCATAAAAGCCTACTTTGAGATTCTGTTGACAAACATGTTTATAGTGCATTATTTTCAACGTGTTTATTGCTAGCCCTGCAAAAAATAGACATAGCGCAAGTAATTCATGTGCGATGTATCTGGTTGCCACGACAACCTTGTGCTTGCTGTTGCTCTATGCAATCAGTAAAGCCACTTGAATGGTACAGAGTATGAATTTGTAAGTTTACTATAGAAAAACTAAAATGTATTTAAATGTATGACTGACCAAATCGACTCAAATGTCAAGCTACACCTATTCATTCTAACAACTAATATTAACAAACAAGAAACTCTGATTAGTTATTTATTTATTTATTTATTCATTTGTTTGCTTTTACAATTGCTAGGACACATTTCTCAAAACTTGGGTTTCTTTTTCAAAACTCTTCACACAGCACAACAGCAGTAAATGTGAGCTAAACTGTGGGTAATTTATCATTTATCTTTGGCACAAAATGCATTTCAAATGGCATGACGTAATTTCTCACTCAGACACGGACACCACCAAAACTCTTCTCACAGTTCTCTTTAGTACAGTTTTCTTTCAGCTTGGCACAGCAATACATTTCACATTCAAAAGACACTAAAACTACCAAAACACTTTAACTCCTCCATAACAACAATCACACTTTTTTTCCCCACCCAACAATCACACTTTGTCACTAAAGACACTAAAAACACTAACAACAGGTAGCAGGAATCATTTTGTTCTGCAATGTTAATGTAACATATTCTTAAGTGATTTCTGATAAACTGTAGACAGGTGTCATTCTTGTTTTGTAAAGAAATTTTTACAAAAGCAGAAATAATTAGTGGAGCTTGTGTAGCAAGCATCACTATTATTATCTCATATACTTCTTTTTATTCTTCTTCTTGTTCTTCCGTACATATTATGGCATCTAACTCATCCTGCACTGTTTGTCGCAGACCATGAATGAGGTGTGAAATCATGCTGCTTATTGAGGACAACACTGCTATGACTTATAAGCAATCAGGCGTATGATGTTCATCCAGTGGGAGAAAAATCACATAGAATTAACATTGTACAAAAGTTCCTGACATCATATCTCCACATCAGAATTTCATAGAGACTTGTAGGTGAAATCATTTACCCAGCAAGCAGCCAATAAGCAGTGACATATAAAATTACATAGCCACGCCCTAACAACCAGTTACAGCACCCAAGCAACCACCCCATAGACTTAGATTGAAAAAGGGTGAGAGGGTTATCTGTGGATCAGAACATCATAGAGACAAATGGGTGACCTCTTTTCACACAGACTGGCAAGTAGTCTTTAAATATCACCCTGGAAACTTTCTAGCCACGCCATAGCAAACATTTAGAGCACCATGGCAACTGTATGGCAGCATGAATAAGCTATGTCTTAGCACCAGAACATCATACAGACACAGGGATTGGCTTTTTTCATTCAGACACACATCCATTCTATTACTTTTAACCTTGTAACAATCTAGGCACACTCTAGCAACCATTTACAGAACCCAGGAACTGTATGGAAGCATGGTTGTAAACCAGACTGTAGGTATCCCAATAGTAACTGCATAGTCACACCATAGCAACCACTTAGAGCAAGCTAGCAACCATCTACTGTAGCAACATAAACACACCATATCTCAGCATCAGAACATTGCACAGACTTGGGAGTTAGATTTCTAGCAATCATGCAAAAGATCCTAGTAACTGCCTAGTGCAGAATTTTGCAAGCACCTCTCAAATTTTCTTCAGAAAATATACATGTCTAGTTGTGTAGTGCTATTTTTTTTTTTTTTGGTCATTATTTTATGAGTGTCAAAGTGTGTTTGTTAGGTGAAAACCTTTGGGTCCAAGCATTTGTAAAAATAATAGTAATAGCACTGTTTTATGTAGTTCACTACTAGCTAACCAGTAACTACTTTTTCATACCTACCCAAGAACTACTAAGAAACTATATACACTTTCATTTCATTTCATTTCATTTCAATTAATGTGAAAATCAATAACATAGAGGACAGATTAAAATTTTAACCAGTACTTCAATTAATATTTAACCACTTACATAATATAATAGTAGACTTATGATTTGGGTAAGTTGTTAATGAATAGTACATTGTATCAGTTCTGTTATAGAACTATTTAACTTTGGATAATAATTGGCTCTAATTATACAATGGATAGTTGCCTGCAGTTTTCAAGACTTTAGTCGCATGGCCAATTTTCCATCATTCCTCTGAACTTTCCTTAGTCCCTTTTCTATTGTTAACATTATGTCACAGTGTGTAGTTCTTTGTTTTCGCTGGTATTCATTAAAAGTTATTTTAATCATCTTCTTGAGTTGATCGTCTTCTTGAGAGCAAAATATCTTGTCACACATTAAGCAATTTGAAAAAACAAACAAACAAAAAAAGCTGTTTGACCAGCATCTAAAATATACATTGACACCATAGATGGCCTTGGGAAATTAAATATCTTAGTACCTCCCACATCACGACCACTTTTCTCTGTCCTGCAGATATTAAATGCTTTTGTATATCGTCTTGAATTTCCCATTTGATTGATGGTGCATCTGTGAGCTCTGGAGAGGAAAGTCATTAAAAATACAGTGGTCAATTAAATATAAAAGTTAAAGTATGCATTTTTCTCTGCCACCAGCAGCACAAAATAGAATTGTTTGTTTGAGCGAAGCAGATGGGAACAACACTGTTTAATTAAACAATGGAAGATTTGTGTTTGAAGTGTTTGTAAATTGATCTGTTTCATAACCAAATTACACATTTCACTATTAAAAAAAAGTATACATTTTCAATAAAATACTGAAATCAGTAAATACACACATTTGTATTTAGCCACTTTGTAAACCCCTGTCATCAACTCACCCTGTGGGACCACGATGACCTCACTGAGAGGACACTGTGCACAGTTTGCATTGTGAACACAATGTATTTGCAACTCGTAGGACAGAGAAGTCAAATTCCATATAATAAATTCTCTGTTGTTTTTAGACACTTGCTGCAGAGAACAGAAGTACAAAATTAGGAGAAACAAGCATTTACATCTCTAGTGTCAGTTGCCAGTAGCAAATTTTAATATAAGCCCTATATAGTGTAAAAGGTTTGAGGGTTTAAAGGATGGATGGATGGATGATGGATGGATGGATGTGCAATGTACTAGCTGAAGGCCCTTGGGCCTAATGTATAAATGTTTTCTATGCATAAAATTACCATCTATACACACATTTCAACTGAGGTGTGTGACTCCAGTGACCAAGTAATAAACATACCGAATGCTATTTTCTAAAAACAGTATACAAAAATGTGGCAGTCTAATCAAGTCATGAATAATGAGAGATTTCATTTCAGTCGTCACTCTTAAAACAAAGGCAAAGCACATTACATTGTAGGTTGTAGTCTGTTTGTATACTGCTTATTTTGGCAAATATAGTAGGTTGTGGAGGTATTTCATAAATATAAAATGTAGCTCATAGATGGAAATAGATATAAATTCAGATCAGAACTGATCCAGGTGTAATATTCCTTATAACTAAATGAAAAAAATATAAGATACTCATATTGTATAGTTTGTGCTTACGCATTCTTTTGGGGTTTAAACCCAGACAAAGGTTTGTAAAAGTGGCCCCAGATCTTTAACCACAAAGCCACACCACACCCTAGTATACAGTGCTTTCTCAGCTCTACACTGGCCCACACTCTATTACTGTAATCTTCAGGATCAGGGCTTAACCAGTGCTGAGAACAAACACACCCAAGATATTCATAAGTGTGAGGTCAAAAAAAAATCATCATTTTGCACTCATCTGACATAAGGACGGGTAAATTATTTAATGTGTGCTAGCTAAGATACAATTGTAATTGATTTGATTTTATAGATATGTATAATTATTCATAATGAAAATTTACTAATTTACACATGGATGTCACAATGTGTGCTATTTGTTTAGGAAATAATATGCTCTTATTAAGGTAATAAATGTCCTTGAAAATTAATTCCACAATGTGAATATTGTTCCCCCGGGCTATTAAGTTGACAAAATAAGTTGCACATGAGCTTATTTTAAATATGTGGATATGCAGGATAAAATAAAGTGACATAATGATTGTAGCAAGTGCATCCTGAAATACTCTGAAATGGCAGGGTGCAATTATCAAAACAATCTCACGAGAAAACGTAAATAGGTGTCGATTTTGTATCAATTTGTACAAAAACACACAATTATTAGAAAAAAGTAAGCATGAAGGCCCACCACTAATCCCACCCCTAAACATACCCGTCACTGGAGCGTAAGCAGATTAGCCACCAATTCACCAAAATGTAAAACAGTAAAATTGCCATAAGATTGTGTTAGTTGTTACTGACCTCTTTCCACATTGTAGCGCTGAATTCTCTATATTTTACAAAGAATTTTTCAATATATGTTCTTTCATCTCCCCAGTCCACTTCAACAGACAAATGGCCTGAGCTTCTTTTAAAAGTTACGTTCTGTTTTGAAGGAGGACCACACCTTGCTGAAATGAAAGAAAACATAAAATATTCTAATTCGGAATCACATACGAACCTGTGGAAATTTCTGTCTGGTAACAGAATTGTCAATCAGTTTTTTACTACTATTAACATTTCTAGTAATTTCCGAGTAACTTTAAGCAATCAATCAAATCTACTTAAGATCAGAGGTTAGAAATCTTATAAAATCTTAATAAATTGAAAATTATTTATATTAATATTGTTGAATAACATACTCAACTGTGATGAATTTCCACTGAAGTATTTGTAGCTGCACCTGCTCTGATCTTCAGTGTTTGCAATTACGTGAGCTATTAATTTCCCACCTATCACATCAAAGGTATCGGAAATCCATGCATTTGCATTCTTCTTATGTACAGTTACACATCTGCATTTCCTCCTTCAAAGGAAACAAACAGTGTGGGTTATCGGGTGGAGAAGTTGTACATTACCTTTCACATTTGATATTAGGAAGTATCTAACAATATCTAGAAAGTAGATATCATCTTATTTCTCACTTCTTAAATACACTTACTGTAGTGCATAGAGTGTTGATATGTTTCCTTCATTTTTCCATTCACAGATGTACACACCATCAGATTTAGTATGTTTCATGAAGCATGTCAAATCATAGACTCCTAATAAATGAGAAATATTCACTGATAATATAAACAAAAATGAATGTCACTTTCTACAGATACTTGTACAACAAATACTCTTAAAAAATGAAACAAAGAAGTGCTTAACTTTTGGAAAATATTGTTCATCCAACAGTGGTTTTATTTTCTATTCATTTTCTAGATTTGCATTTTTCCCCAAAAAAATAAAACAAAACAAACAAACACTGTAACTCAGCAGAGGATAATTATATTGACAGCAAATGTTTCGTTTGTAGTTACTTATACAGGTGCTGGTCATATAATTAGAATATCATCAAAAAGTTGATTTATTTCACTAATTCCATTCAAAAAGTGAAACTTGTATATTATATTCATTCATTACACACAGACTGATCTATTTCAAATGTTTACTTCTTTTAATTTAGATAATTTTAACTGACAACTAAGGAAAATCCCAAATTCAGTATCTCAGAAAATTAGAATATTGTGAAAAGGTTCAATATTGAAGACACCTGGTGCCACACTCTAATCAGCTATTTAACTCAAAACATCTACAAAGGCCTTTAAATGGTCTCTCAGTCTATTTCTGTAGGCTACACAATCATGGGGAAGACTGCTGACTAGACAGTTGTCCAAAAGACGACCACTGACACCTTGCACAAGGAGGGCAAGACACAAAAGGTCATTGCAAAAGAGGCTGGCTGTTCACAGAGCTCTGTGTCCAAGCACATTAATAGAGAGGTGAAGGGAAGGAAAATAGGTGGTAGAAAAAAGTGTACAAGCAATAGGGATAACCGCACCCTAGAGAGGATTGTGAAACAAAACCCATTAAAAAATGTGGGGGAGATTCACAAAGAGTAGACTGCAGCTGGAGTCAGTGCTTCAAGAACCACTACGCACAGACGTATGCAAGACATGGGTTTCAGCTGTCGCATTCCTTGTGTCAAGCCACTCTTGAACAACAGACAGCATCAGAAGCGTCTCGCCTGGGCTAAAGACAAAAAGGACTGGACTGCTGCTGAGTGGTCCAAAGTTATGTTCTCTGATGAAAGTAAATTTTGCATTTCCTTTGGAAATCAGGGTCCCAGAGTCTGGAGGAAGAGAGGAGAGGCACACAATCCATGTTGCTTGAGGTCCAGTGTAAAGTTTCCACAGTCAGTGATGGTTTGGGGTGCCATGTCATCTGCTGGTGTTGGTCCAATGTGTTTTCTGAGGTCCAAGGTCAACACCGCCATATACCAGGAAGTTTTAGAGCACTTCATGCTTCCTGCTGCTTACCAACTTTATGGGGATGCAGATTTCATTTTCCAACAGGACTTGGCACCTGCACACAGTGCCAAAGCTGCCAGTACCTGGTTTAAGGACCATGATATCCCTGTTCTTAATTGGCCAGCAAACTCGCCTGACCTTAACCCCATAGAAAATCTATGGGGTATTGTGAAGAGGAAGATGCGATATGTCAGACCCAACAATGCAGAAGAGCTGAAGGCCACTATCAGAGCAACCTGGGCTCTCATAACACCTGAGCAGTGCCACAGACTGATCGACTCCATGCCACGCCACACTGATGCAGTAATTCAGGCAAAAGGAGCCCCAACTAAGTATTGAGTGCTGTACATGCTCATACTTTTCATGTTCATACTTTTCAGTTGGCCAAGATTTCTAAAAATCCTTTCTTTGTATTGGTCTTATTTAATATTATAATTTTCTGAGATACTGAATTTGGGATTTTCCTTAGTTGTCAGTTATAATCATCAAAATTAAAAGAAATAAACATTTGAAATATATCAGTCTGTGTGTAATGAATGAATATAATATACAAGTTTCACTTTTTGAATGGAATTAGTGAAATAAATTTCAACTTTTTGATGATATTCTAATTATATGACCAGCACCTGTATTTTCCATTGATTAAAATCAAAATATTTAACAGTCAAATTTGTCATTTGGGTTTATTTTGTCATTTCATCTGGCTCAATCAGACAATGGTGTGTGGAGTTAGCGTAAATAGCAAGACAGGCTATTTGCCCTTAGTGTAAACAGACACTCTACAGAAAAAAACAGTGATCCTTCAATTGTGGCAACTTAAACTATGCCTCATCCAAAGAACAGTTGAATATGTTTTATTGAAACACTGGCCTTTAAAATGTTTGCTTTGCCATGTTTCCAAACTCACAACATTTTCTCCAACAATTTAGTGGGGATATAAAACCAAAAGACGAGTCATTGTACACTTATTAGAAATAAAGTAACATTTATGTTATACCAAGAACAAGTATTCTAGTTTTCGGCCTACTGAATAAAAAGACATAGCTTACATCATTTGTGGAAATGGTAATTTCTTACCTTCTGTGTTGTTACATTTATCTTTCAATAAGTTCACGTTTTGGCAGTCACAGGATGCTGTTAAGTTTAAATGAAAAGCTGTGTTTGTCATTTATCTTCTGGACAATGACTATAAATGAGAATATTTGAAGTTCCACAGATTGTTTTTTTAATGTTGCAAACTCCACATGTTTGTGTAATCCAGCATGTTTTGAAATGTTTTAAAGATCATATTTTAAAGATCATATTGGGCTTAAATGGAAAAAAAGAAAATCTGTACAAAGATACGTATCTCTGTTTTATTTCTAAAAACAGAATGTGTAGTTCTTTTTTTTTTTTTTTTTTTTTTTTTTTTTACAGGTTTAAGCAGGAAAAAAAGCAATGTGTGGGATCAATGTGGTCTCGAACTCAAACCCAGTATAAACACACAACACTAATGTCCAACTTACTGACCTGTTGACGCTTCGGTTGTACAGAGAGATATGAAACCTGAAATATTAATAAACCTACTGAAATAACATCACTTTAGCAATAATATCAATGAAATGATATACTACGACATATTTTCGTATAAATACTTGCTTGAAATTATAGCTAAAGCACATACCCAGAGTGAAGTAAAATGCAGCTGAGCACTTGCGCATTGTCGGAGCCGCTTGACAGTCTGCTCATCGTACTTACGCATAACTAACGGAAGAGTGAGGGGTATTCCCATCACTCAAGAAACTACAGCGCAACAGGTCCTCTTGAACTCTCATAGGCTGTTTCAGAAGTTAGAACCTAGTGAACTGCCTACCTAGACAGCATATCTGGACAACGTTTAGACGCGCGAGGAATTTTGGCCATTATAGGCGCCAACCAATGCTGGCACCCGGCAGAAACTCAGCTGATTCACCACAGAGTTCATCCGCTTATGTGGTCGTGCTAATGTGCTCTTTTAAGTACGTCACAGAACCAGAATAAATGTCACCAATATATATATATATATATATATATATATATATATATATATATATATATATATATATATATATGTGTGTGTGTGTGTGTGTGTGTGTGTGTGTGTGTGTGTGTGTGTGTGTGTGTGTGAAATTGTGAAATTGATGACATTATTCTGGTTCTGGTTGATATATAGCCTATATATATATGTGTGTGTGTGTGTGTGTGTGTGTGTATGTATGTATGTATGTATGTATACACACACAATGAAAGTCACTGACAAATTCTACAAAAAATGTATGAAACATTTCTGACATATATAGCTTGTACAGAAAAACAGTTTCACTTCTGCAAACTCAGAATAGAAGTAACATTTTGAACTTTAGATGCATGTAACTTGACACTTGAAATCACTTGAGAACTTTCCTTTTAATTTTCTCACTAAACTGTGGATTTGTCAACCCTAAATCACATTTTACAGCATTTTTATAACAAATGTTGACTGGTATCACTTGAAACAAAAGGTATAGAATTATACAGACTGATGTTTATTTTTTTGGTATGGGAAGACCTGATGAGTGTTGTGCCACAAGTCTGTGTGTGTGTGTGTGTGTGTGTGTGTGTGTGTGTGTGTGTGTGTATGTGTGTGCGTGCATACGTGTGGTTCAGGTATACCCTATGTTAAGGGGACAAAATGTCCCCACAAATATGGTATTATCCAAAATCCTTGTCCTTGAAAATTTAAAAATGCAGAAAGTTTTTTTTTTGTGATGGGTAGCTTTATGGTTAGGGGATAGAATATACAGATTGTTCAGTATGTCTATGGAATGTCCCCATGAAGCATGAAAACCATCACTACAGATCTGGGCCAAATATATACCTATTAACTTCATTATTTCAGAACTTCATTTTTAATGTTTATACGTTTATAGTTCCCAATTTGTTTACAGTACCCACCAAATAACCAATAAGTAGAGACTATTAAATAGTTAAATGGGACATACGTCTGTTAAATAGTTAAATGGGACATATTTATATATATAATCTCATGGAAAAAGTTCAGTTGTTGTTTACTATGTTCACCGTTGTGAACAAGCAACATAACAAGTGTGTGGTGGGAACTTGTTTTTTTAAGGGAACAAGCACTTTTCTTAGATTACTCTAAGGCCCTTGAACCTTTTGAGAAATGAGTGAACGGTTTCACATGACAGATCTAAGACGAACTGTGAAGTTCACTTCTTTGCTTCTGTAAGAGCTTTCAAGGAAACATATTTTCAGTTTGATGTTAGAAATCCTAATGTTGACTAAAGATCTTATGCCTTTCTATATTTAAAAGTCAATGTTTCTATATAAAAAAAAAAAAACTGCATATGTGAAGTGAATATAGACCTATTTCAAGCTTATTAATATTAGTTAATATCATTAATAATAAAATTAAAATCAGAAGAACATATTCTTACAAAAACAAATCCAGTCTATAAAACAGCACAAAATCAGGATGAACAAACAGTTCTTTCTAAATAATGCATTTGGCAGTTATACAGTTACTAGATACTGTACTAGAGAACATGTGGTATGGGAACTGTGAGATGTTAAATATCTCTCTTTCTCCAACATGCACACACACACACACACACACACACACACATACAGGAAGAGACATGTTCACACTTCAGAGACTTCAACGTTGGGAGGCCCGACGTAGGAAACACATTGCAGTGTAACACTTAATGCTTGTGACTTCTTAACAGTATCTACACATTTCAGTTACTAACACCGAAAAGACATCCAGGCAAAACTTGATGTCCATGACATCTACACATGTTTCA
Source organism: Megalobrama amblycephala (assembly GCF_018812025.1). Classification (NCBI taxonomy): domain Eukaryota; kingdom Metazoa; phylum Chordata; class Actinopteri; order Cypriniformes; family Xenocyprididae; genus Megalobrama; species Megalobrama amblycephala. The sequence continues at coordinate 52,135,981 of NC_063047.1, read as the reverse complement.
CAATTTCTGTTAGATACATTGTGCAGAAGTTGGGGACTTCTAACTGCCTGCAATGTTGTTTATATATAAAAGTTACCCATTACAGGAGTCAAGAGAGTTTTTACCCAACTTGTTGCTAAGAGCTCATGGAACATGTGACAGCGCGAACAACGCCAACCACACGATGATCAAGGAGTTTGATAAAAATGTGTAGAAACCATGAACATCCTTTCATATTGTTTACATGGCACACTTCATTCTGAGAAATGAATGTGAGCAAGATTGAAATATTAAATTTCCTTTGCATATTCCAAGTTTGTTCCGACGTCTTGGTATAACATCAAAATGTGAGTCAGCCATTTGTGTTAGTCTGCTTGACAAAAACATATAGTTCAGTCAAAGGGACATTTACAGGAAACTGGTCATATATTGAGAGTGGTGTACAGCACAGTTTTAAAATCCCCCACCTGTATGTTTATCTATATTTTTACTACTCATCTCTTTGATCACCTGACGAATGGAAGACGATGGTCTTGATCCCTGTCTTAGATAAGAGTGTGTGGGCTGTTTTTCTCTGTGTGATGTGTGTTTAGCTGATTTCAGTTGATTTCATTTTTGGTAAAGGTCGAGGCTGAATCAACATCTTTTCAGAATAGTACAATGATTGTGAGATGATAATGAAAGTGAAAAAAATTCTGAAAGTATTCAGACCGGTACATTTTCAGTAAATTTGCAGTTATCAAAAATTTGGTTTTTACTTTGTCATTATGGGGTATGAAGTGTAGATTGACTTTTTTTTTGTTTTGTTTTTTTGTTTTTTTTTTCATGCATTTTAGCATAAGGCTGCATCAACATTAACAGCTTTCTGAATCCACTCTAAATATGCTGTGCACTCAAACTGCTTCAGATATATCTCATAAGTTAAATCAATTGTTTTTAATAAACCCTAACTGCTAACCCTAAACCAATGCAAAAAAAAAAAAAAAAACCATTTAAATTGCACACCACTGTGTAAATTCAATGTTTTCCCCCAGTGTTTTATATCCTTATCAAAAAGTTGGACTTTAGATCATATTATTTGGAATAGCACAAGCCATTACAGTCATATAATCAAACTATTGTAGATGAGCGCCATCTGTTGTGAAGTAAGTGTAACAAACTAGCTATTGTACTTTTGTAGTGTAAAATGTCACAGTATACAGTTGCATCCTTTGAATTTAATGTGCATAATGTTGGCAGTTTTTGCCCTATATAATGTTCCTATTTTTTATACTATTAAGACTATCTGATTTTAACTGTGAACCCAAATAAAGTATTTAAGTATATTTTAATCCAAATAAAGTATTTAAATGTGAGTTTTATGTCTTGGCATGTGATTGACAGAGCTACAGAGTCAATCTATAAATCTTTCAGTGATTTATAAGTTTTAGTTAGTAATTTCAGGTGTGGTACAGCTGCCTGATGAATATTAGACCAAACACTTGCTGATTAATAGATCACAGAGCACCTCCCATTGCTTTTTAAAATGTATAAGGGACTTGGTTCTCTTAATACTGTGGGGATATTAAATCAAAGAAGATGATAGGATATGATAGAGCAAAAAAGAAAAAGAAAAAAGTTTTGACAACAATTTTACATTTTTTTATTTGTTTTTTACAATTACCTTGTGGTTTTACAAACCCGATTCCAAAAAAGTTGGGACACTGTACAAATTGTGAATAAAAAAGGAATGCAATAGTTTACAAATCTCATAAACTTAAATGTTATTCACAATAGTATATATATAACATATCAAATGTTGAAAGTGAGACATTTTGAAATGTCATGCCAAATATTGGCTCATTTTGGATTTCATGAGAGCTACACATTCCAAAAAAGTTGTGACAGGTAGCAATAAGAGGCCGGAAAAGTTAAATGTACATATAAGGAACAGCTGGAGGACCAGTTTGCAACTTATTAGGTCAATTGGCAACATGATTGGGTATAAAAAGAGCCTCTCAGAGTGGCAGTGTCTCTCAGAAGTCAAGATGGGCAGAGGATCACCAATTCCCCCAATGCTGCAGTGAAATATAGTGGAGCAATATTAGAAAGGAGTTTCTCAGAGAAAAATTGAGTCTGAAGTTATCATGATCTACAGTGCATAATATCATCCAAAGATTCAGAGAATCTGGAACAATCTCTGTGCGTAAGGGTCAAGTTCGGAAAACCATACTGGATGCCCGTGATCTTCGGGCCCTTAGACGGCACTGCATCACATACAGGAATGCTACTTTAATGGAAATCACAACATGGGCTCAGGAATACTTCCAGAAAACATTGTTGGTGAGCACAATCCACCGTGCTATTTGCCGTTGCCGGCTAAAACTCTATAGGTCAAAAAAGAAGCCATATCTAAACATGATCCAGAAGTACAGGCGTTTTCTCTGGGCCAAGGCTCATTTAAAATGGACTGTGGCAAAGTGGAAAACGGTTCTGTGGTCAGACGAATCAAAATTTGAAGTTCTTTTTGGAAAACTGGGATGCCATGTCATCCAGACTAAAGAGGACAAGGACAACCCAAGTTGTTATCAGCGCTCAGTTCAGAAGCCTGCATCTCCGATGGTATGGGGTTGCATGAGTGCTTGTGGCATGGGCAGCTTGCACATCTGGAAAGGCACCATCAATGCTGAAAGGTATATTCAAGTTCTAGAACAACATATGCTCCCATCCAGACGTCGTCTCTTTCAGTGAAGACCTTGCATTTTCCAACATGACAATGCCAGACCACATACTGCATCAATTACAACATCATGGCAGCGTAGAAGAAGGATCCGGGTACTGAAATGGCCAGCCTGCAGTCCAGATCTTTCACCCATAGAAAACACCCATGGCACATCATAAAGAGGAAGATGCGACAAAGAAGACCTAAGTCAGTTTTGTCACGTTGTAACTGTCTTTTTACTCAAAAAAAAAAAAAAAAAAAAAAACAGCATGTGGCATATGTGCAAGAGAGTTAATACAACTGTATACAATTTACACAATAACTGAATGCACATAGCTTGCTGATCAAAACTGATGAGTTGATTCTCAGTGAAGTTGCCACACTCTTTACAACTTCTAAACATTCTTTTTGTACTATTGACTTTTCAAGTTTTACCTACCATTGAAATCTGTATCTAAAATATATATATATATTTTCAATAATATATATATATATATATATATATAGTACAGTCCAAAAGTTTGGAACCACTAAGATTTTTAATGTTTTTAAAAGACGTTTCGTCTGCTCACCAAGGCTACATTTATTTAATTAAAAATACAGTAAAAAACAGTAATATTGTGAAATATTATTACAATTTAAAATAACTGTGTACTATTTAAATATATTTGACAAAGTAATTTATTCCTGTGATGCAAAGCTGAATTTTCAGCATCGTTACTCCAGTCTTCAGTGTCACATGATCCTTCAGAAATCATTCTAATATTCTGATTTGCTGCTCAATAAACATTTATGATTATTTTCAATGTTGAAAACAGTTGTGTACTTTTTTTTTTTCAGGATTCCTTGATGAATAGAAAGTTCAAAAGAACAGCATTTATCTGAAATACAAAGCTTCTGTAGCATTATACACTACCGTTCAAAAGTTTGGGGTCAGTAAGAATTTTTATTTTTATTTTTTTGAAAAGAAATTAAAGAAATGAATACTTTTATTCAGCAAGGATGCATTAAATCAATCAAAAGTGGCAGTAAAGACATTTATAATGTTACAAAAGATTAGATTTCAGATAAACACTGTTCTTTTGAACTTTCTATTCATCAAATAATCCTGAAAAAAAATATTGTACACAAATATTTTGTACAATTGTACACATTAAATGTTTCTTGAGCAGCAGATCAGCATATTAGAATGATTTCTGAAGGATCATGTGACACTGAAGACTGGAGTAATGATGCTGAAAATTCAGCTTTGCCATCACAGGAATAAATTACTTTGTGAAATATATTCAAATAGAAAACAGTTTAAATTGTAATAATATTTCACAATATTACTGTTTTTACTGTATTTTTAATTAAATAAATGTATATATATATATATATATATATATATATATATATATATATATATATATATATATATATATATATATATATATATATATATATATATATAATGTTTTTTTTTTTTTAAATGCTAATGAGCTAAAGTGATAGAGAAAAACTAAAAATTACATTTCCCCCCCAGGTTCACACAGGCATCCTATCAGATAACCACAGGTTGTAGTTCATCATATAAACTATTATAACTATTATAAAAAACTTTTGTCATGATTTTAAACAATGTATCTATTTTTACTATTTGAAACCTAACAAATCTTCCTTCGAAATGTTTTTCGTGACAAGAGTGACTGAGATCTTCTTTAAAATAAATGCTATGTGATATTATGTTAAACAATGCAAAGTCATGCATGTAGTGCACAATAAAGCCAAATCACTACATTTAAATTTAAAATTATGAAAATAATTAGTTTCATGTCGAAACGCCTCTTCCAATGTGATAACGGATGTAGCATGTGACAGTTTCACTTTTTTTCATAAAAAGATACAGTCCCGTTTAAATTCCCGCTGTAAATGACAACCCTACACCTATCGGTGTTCTTTGGACAAACCTTTTTCTGAGAGCTCAAAGGTCAGCAGTGCGCCACTGATTTAAAAGGACTTGACCAGCGCGCTCTTTCCTCATTGGCTGATGGGCGGGGCTTGCTTAGCCAATGAGCGCAGACTTCAGTTAAAGACACTGCAGCGATGAGTTGAGCAGGACGCGCTACAGTGCTGCACTACAAACTTCACTTTCAATGGCTGATTAACACTAATGTCAGTTAAAATTACAGCACCACAGTGAGGGAAGTTCTCTCGGGCGCTTAGCTGGAGCTCAGATAAGTTGTCCTTCAGCATGTCATTAGTTTAAGACAATTAACGAGATGTTTTAGGGCAATGGAGAGTGAGCAGTCAGAAACATTTGGAGGTGGCGGCGGAGACAATTCATCAGGCTCCGACACGCTGTCAGAAGGCGAGACGCGAACCGAGCCGTATGAACCCGAATTACAATTTGAGGAATTTAAATGTCACTCCTCAGATTGTGTGGGTCTTGACGGAAAAGTGAAAGGAAACGATTCTGATGAATGCAGCGACGACATAAAAGCAAGAAATGGGGATGAACAAGATGAAGGAGAAAATGAAGGGGACGAGGATGAAATGGTAAAGTACATTGATTAGAATAGCACTACTAAACACTCATGAGACATTCAGTTTGTGTATGTTTGATCACCGCTGTAAGCGCGCGACTGCAGGTGTGTTTGTTTGAGTGAAAACGCTCCGCAATGCTGCTGTTGACACGTTGGGAAATATTTCCCATATTTTTTCTCTAAGTAGAACGGGTTTAAGTTCGTTTTGGAGTCTGTTTGGGAGATACTACAGGTGTATAGATTTCCCCTCTTTCGTCAGAACATGCTGAGATACTTTATCTACAAAGATAAAGTTTCTATATTGCATGCATGGGTGACAAAGCAGCCTACGTTTTAATAGGCACACATTTGCAAAACCTCACAGCAGTGTGACAATTTTATTTATTTATTTATTTTTTGTGATCAACAATTCAGTTTGTTCATTAATAGACCACCCAAAGAATTGTATATTTAATCAAATATAAATTTACAAATATTAATATTTACTTGTTTGTTTTATCAAAATATTGAATAACATTATGCAATTGGAACTGTCCTTTTGTTAGATAAAATGGGGAGATGTTTCAATGCAAAATAACACTTAATACAAATGAGTTTTAAAAGAGCATATGCAAAAGATGATATAAAAAACATATCTATCTATCTATCTATCTATCTATCTATCTATCTATCTATCTATCTATCTATCTATCTATCTATCTATCCTCCTGTCACTTTTCACAATTAATTCCTGATGGATAAAAGTCTCAGCCTAAACTATTTTCTTGTTTATTATCATGTTTCATATGGAAATGTGCCACATTATGGAAATTAAATGGGTTGTGGATTTCATTTTAAGTTGTTAGTCTAGAGGCATTCATACAATATTGTATGTCTCAATGCTTGCAGACTCTTTGAGGTAGTTTCTAACATTCAGCTGTAATTTGTAGGTGCTCATTTACACGAATGTCCTCGCATGCAGTTTCATCTGGTTTCCGTTTCATTCAGCTGTATATGTGGTGTTTGGTTCATACATGGCATAAAAAGCAAAAGCTTCTTTTGCATGTTTCATACAATAGGTTCTTAAAATCAAAAGGGATAGTCTAACTTGAAAAGTAGGTTAGTCATTGTCACACTCTTTCTGACTGGTTTATCCAGCATTATGTCAGACCCATTTCACTGGGAGTGACGTCTAATTGGCTTGAGGATTAGATGGCTTTGTCACACCAATCAGATACCTGAGATTCTTGTCACTCTCAGAGCTATGTCATCTAATATTTACTTACAGCCAGGTCAAGTGATTGGGAACAAGAGGTCAAGAGAGAGACATCTACCCTTTTGCCACAGTGTTAGTAGACTTAACGTGCAGAAGACAGTCTTCTGAGAAACAGTGCGGCTTACCTTCCCCCACTCCTATTTGTTTACATAAAGGGATTCCAACTACTGCATATTTATACAACCTTCATGTGAATAATCATTAAAGGGCCTGATCTGCATGTGCTATCATGTTGTAGCCAGCAGAACTTAAGATATGATTTAAGTAGGCCTATCTGGATTATTGATATACTGTTGTTTTTAAAGGAGGAAAAAAATATTTTCTACAAAAATACATTATCTGATACTATCAATAATGAACTTTGTGCTTCCTTAGCCATGGACATTGTGGACTTCTTTTAAAGTACCTAGAGTAACAATTTAAAATGCATTATTATTGTAATCATTCAGTACTATGTGTATATACCACAATACTTACTCTTAAGAGTTAAAGGATTGTTGCATGCTTCAGTCACACGTTTTACCATGCGTATAGTCTTGCTGCATATGCCTAAAGGGTGAATGTTGCTAAATTTGTCAAAAAACATGTTCTGGGTTTTCATGAAAAACTGCATTTCATCCTAAAAGTATGTTCATGCACAAACAGCAGATTTTGCATGCATACGGATGTCTAAAAACCGAATGTATGATTGAATCTCAGGCATCTCATTTCATGTAAAACACCCTCAAAAGGTTTGGACCTTCAATGTTTATTTTAATTTTTACTGATTTGAAAGTATCCATCTGGGTACACAGAAGAAACAGATTTGATAAATTTGTATAGAATAATGACACCTTAACTTTTAGCATGAGTAATCAATTCTTTACTGTTCTTCATGGAATATCACTTGCTGCACAAAATTACCTACTTCTCAAATTTGACAGTTCATTGTAATATTTACTATTGCGAACAGTGTTGTATAGTTGTGGTGGTGGTCTGTCTCAGCCATGTGGGCATAGCAAAGCTGTGTTGCGCACTTACAGTAGTTCGACCCAAACCTGAATGCTTTCACTCATCAACCCTGTTTTAGGTCTCTTAAATAGCCGCTTTCCCTTTTCACCCTTCCCTCATGAATACTGCCCCAGAAAAGAAAAGCCTGTGAATGCAAAGACAGTAACACTGCGACACTGTCCTGAACATGTCTTTGATGCTTAAAGGTGTGGCAGACAGTTTCTGTGGCTGGTGTAGTTATCAGGGTTTTGGTTTTTGCCACACTGTTTTTTTTTTTTTAGTTTTACTTCCTCTCAAAAGTTTTTACATTTGACAAATCAGTTGGATAAACACAGTAAACTAACTTTAGTTTACTAAAATAAAATAAAAATAATAATAAAAAAATGTACTTTTACAAAATGAAAAAGAGTGGCTCTGAATTAGGGCTGTCAAACGATTAATCATGATTAATTGCATCCAAAATAAAAGTTTGTTTTTACATAATATATATGTGTACTGTGTATAATTATTGTGTATATTTAAATACACATGCATACATATATATTTAAGAAATATTTGCATGTATGTACTGTGTATATATAATTTATATAATATATAAATATTTTATATATAAACTTTTTTTTCTTAAATATATACATGCGTGTGTGTACTTATATATACATAATAATTATACACAGTACACACATATATTATGTTAACACAAATTTTTATTTTGGATATTTTTGGATCATTTGACAGCACTACTCTGAATGTTAAAAAACGTTTTCCTTTCCAGTCTTAAAGGTGCAGTAAGAGATTTCTGAGAAACACTGTTGATATTTGAAATCAACCCCAAAAAACACACCCCTTCTCTTCATTGCTTCATAGCAAAGCCAGTGTTACTCGTGTATTGAGCAGAAACAACGCAACCTTGGCATCCATATTCTGACCTTCATGCTTAGGTCTCTCCAGCACTGGAAAGCTAAACTAAAATTAACGCGGGTCCTAAAGCTCTTGCCTGATCATAACCCTTCTTTTTCCAGTGATATTCCTCTGACCGTTTTGTAATGTCTCAGCCATCTAGTGATGGGTCGATCAGGAACGAATCATTCTTTTTGAACAAATCTTTAATATGACTTGGGAACAACGAGTTGCCTCAGAGAGTGATTCGTTCATTTCCCATAGGTTCTGTACAGGAAACAGAAATGATTAGTTCATTTCTCGAATCTTTGGGTCTAAGTCGTTCATTCATATCTGTATACGGACATTAGTTAATAATACCCAACCTTCCTTACAAACAAGTGCATTTTTTTTTTTTTTTTTTTTTTTTAAACAGTTACGTGATCCATTTCTGGTCTCAAACTTCTTAGAGTTTATACATTTGTGAATTTCTGAGTCAAACGACTCAGACCCGAAGACTCGAGGGGGAAACTAATCATTTCGGTGTCGGGTACACACTGCATAGCTTCAGCCTTTGGGGATATGACATCACAAAAGAACGAACGACTCGGATTGGGAGGTGAGGTGAACTAACAGACAGCATAGTCGAAAGACCAAGCTAAGCAATGAATTATTAATTTGTTTCTCACAATTTGGCTGCATTATAGTATTTCTTATTCTAAATGTGATCAGTGTTTTCATAAGTTGATGTGGTGAGGAATTTGTCTATTAACATTTCAATTATGTTCTGCTGAAGTGAACGAAATTAATGAAATGACCTCATTCATTTTGCTGAACAATTCTTAAAGATCGGAGTCAATAAAATGATCTGAGATTCCTGAACTTTTTTTTTTTTTTTTGTCTTGTCACTTGTGTAATGCAAATGTTACTTATAAAAAATACAGTTTATTGGGGTAAAATTAGCTTAAAGATGTGTTTGCCTTGTCCAAATACCCACACTTGCAGACTCGGCCACTTGAGAGCTTGTGCACGCCACAGGAAGTAAGTGCACAAGACTGTCCAATGTCTTAAAAATGCCCAAGTGCAGTGCCCTTAATGCACACTAAACCCACACTCTTGAATACCGCTTCTGAGCTATGTGGTGAATGTGTGAACGAGCAGTTTTGATTATGCATGAGAAAGCATTATGCTGATGCTTATGCCATTGCTTTAGCAATATTTTAATTATGCTGTGTGAATAAATCGATTGATTTTATCACTTGCAAAACAGTCAAAGTTTACAATCAAATATAAACTGTTTATACTAAAGTGTGAACAAAGGCTCAGAAACACTGGCAGTTCTGCACTAATGCCACCGTGCAGGAATGACTTAATCCTCAAAATGATATTACATTAGCAAGCCTAAAATAATTATATTTATCTTTCCTTGATTATTGTTTTTTTTCTAGTCGTATTTTGACCAGTGAATCATTTATGACCTTATACACTGTTCTCAGAATTATCAGCGTTGTTATGATTTAATCAGTCTGAATTATCTGTCAAGGATCTCTTGATAGGACTGTACAAGTGAAAGTCCATTTCCGGGGTTAAAAATAACCATCCATTTATTTTAACAGGGTTTCTTGGACCTGTAGAGGATGTAGAGTGTTGGTGAATGGCTACTTGCTAAGAGGATTTGCCCTTAATCTGTTTAGGGTTTCTCCTGTGTCCATTACGGGTGATGTCATCCTCAGTATGCCTGTCTGTTTGCTGTTGATTTATTGGTTTCGCTTGGTCCAGTGTTGATGAGAGAGATAGCATTGGCTTTTGGGGGAACCTTTTAATGGAACTCCAATGGCATTGAGAAGGAATTATACGTCACCAGCGTGGGCTGCTTCTGATGGGTGTAGGGTAAGAAATCCTCAAAAATAAACTTCATATAGCTTTGGATATTGGCAGTTAATGTATTAATGTTATTGACTGATTGCATACTTTTGCTGTAGGTTACATCAATATTGCAGGTTTTGCATTTAGTTTACTTTATGGTTAAGTCAAAATAATCTTAACCCCTAAAACTCAAACGCTGGTTTAGCAAATTCACAATTGTGCTTATAGGTTTTACAGTAGGGGTTTGTTCTAGAATATAAACTTATGAAAACAAAATGTATTCAGAAAACTGAAATGGTGTTGAATTTGAAGCTGCTGATTGCATAAAAGCAGTAAAGCTGACAAAGTTGTTTGATTGGTGCTATTATAAGGGTACTGCTTACTGTTATACCAGCAAATAGCCTGTTAACACCTATGTGGAAACTTTGCTGCGGTAATACCAAACCATTTTGTAATGTAAACTATGGTGTCTGTTCTTCATATATTTGTATCTGTATTCGATCTAGTGAAGTGATGGCGCTGTTTGAGATGGATTCTGTTAATAATACTGGGTTATCAAACACTAAGCCTGAGGATCCAGGGAAAGTGAAAGGCTTGGCAAACACCTCTGTTTTGTTTTAGGGAAGTGTGTCCTGGTTGCTCAACACTCTTTTGTGCACTGTCTACAGTTTGTGCTACTTTGTGCTGTTTGACATCCATTGTGCTTGGAGGGTACAATGTTCATTATAATAGGACTGTTTTTGTTGTTGTTGTTGTTGTTGCTGTTGTTGTTGGACTTTGCATATTTATACTGTGATATGTACCATGCTGGTGATGATTTGGTTGTGTAGTAAGGCCATATCAATGAATTACAATGAAAAAAAAAAAAAAAAAAACCCTTTCTTGCATAGGGCTGCAACAACTATTTATAATGATATTGATAATGATACTGATAATGAATAATCACATTCAATGGATTAATTTGCTGGCTGAGAATATGCGATTGAGAGAATGAAACTGCTAACGGATGACTTATTTAGGCCTCCATGATTCTCCTTGCACTACACAAAGACCTTTTTAATTAATAATTACACTCAAAAAAATTAATTGTTGGATTTACTTAAAGGGTTACTTCAGTATTTAGCATTAAGCTTTGTATTAGTAGAATACCACTAGTATTTTCGAATTACCGTGATTTCCCCCTTCATATCAGCCCGAGATGAGAGATTTATGCATTTTTATTCTGTAAAAAAGCCTCAGATGACGCACAAATCGTCATTTTGCGTCATCGGAGGCTTTTTTGGCCAGAGGCTTAAAACTACAGCCAGTAATAGCAGGTAGTTCCTAGGGCTGGGAGATATATCGCATGCGATTGTCACGCGCTTTTCGTCAGTAAAGCCGGTTCCCTGATTACCGCTAAATCGCCATCACCTGCTTTCAAATGGAGCGCCATTTAATAGACAGAGCCGTAGATCACTTACAAGCCACGCAATATCACGTTCATTATCGCAGATGAATCGCCTTCGATAATAAACGCGATATTGCGTGGCTTGTCAGTTTTTACCACAAAAAGTATCATCCAGGCATCTGCGGCTTACTATTTTCAGTGTATACTGTGATTTGGGATGCACTAATCTTATCTTGGGTACTGTTTTAGACCGATATACTGCCCACCTTAACTGCGAGCAAACAAACATGGTGACAAAACTTGATCCTATTATATATCCCCATTATAACCACAAAGCTGTCTACACTGCAAGTCTGATCTAGTTTTGCCACATTGTGCAACAGCTTTGTTGATTTATAATGGGAATGATCCAGTTTTATCCTGCTGCCTGCTATATACAGTATATACACACTGTGTCCCAATTCAAAAGTCAAGGTTATGTTGAAGAACTTACAATGGTTTTAAAAGCAGAATTGTGATGCTTGTAATTTTATAAAAGCAATTACATTAGTTATTCTGTTAAACCTGTGTATTATTTGAGCTGTAAAGTTGTTTAAATCCTATTATTTTTATTATTAGTTTAGTCAAAGTGTTGTCAATGAAATTGTAAACCAGGAAACAGAAAAGGGTAGTGTTAGATTTTTTCCACACTAAAACCATGTTAATGCACATTGTTTGAGTGTTGTGACTTTACTATTGAAACATTACTGATGCTAAAAATGTTAGCATTCATGGGTTGGCCTCATTTACTTTTTTACACTTTATTTATTTTTTTAATAAGAAAAGGAGGGAGATGTTGAAATAATTTTTTTTATTATTATAAGACTGAGCTTAACTTTTATTGTACCCAGAATATTCATTTTAAGTTACATTGTATCCATGTAGTCTGTGTGGTGTGGTTTGATGTTTGTTAGCAGACACTGACATCTGGCATACTTCTCTGTCATTTTGGGAGTTCCTTCATGAATGAACATGTCCAAATAAAGAAGAAGCAAGACGGCAATTTCCTTTTACTCCACATATAAGAAATGTGCAAGAACGTATACTCTATCATGCTTCTAAACCACACATCTGTTTATGTCCAGAGGGAGGTTTTGTCAACACAGGAAACATGACTTTGCTACTGAGATTTTGCAGGGCTATTGACACCAGTAAACCTTAAGGGATAATGAACAGTGCAGTGTGAGAGGGGGACATGCTTCTTTTAGGACAGTGGGAACTTCTGTGACACCGGGACGTTCTGTTGAGGCTGACCGCAGCAGCACAGCTCAGTAATGTGAGTTGTTTAACCTCCAGAGGAACATGATTTAGTTGGAAATGGAGCAGGGGAAATGTTAAGGTTAGGCAGATGTACAGTGATGATGTTTTTGCACTAAAGAGCTGCAAGAACTCGCAATTGCATGAAGAAAAGACAGAATTGTTAGATAAACTACTCAGTAAACTGGGATAATTTAATAAATTTCAGATGTCACTGTCACAATAAACTTTACTTATGGCCTTTTTGTCTTTTTTAACTAAAGGAATGGATATGCACTTCCTAATTTTGTTTATAAAATATCAATATTTGTGTTTTCTTTTCAAACAGTTATTTAATGAATTGATTTGTGTCTCTGGAAATAGTCAACCAAAATGTATTCAGACAGCTAGAACATTTAATGTATTAATACAGTTTATTCACTATAGTTGATGGTAATAAAATGTGAAAAGATCTCAAGTTAAACTGTGTCAGGAAAAAAGTAATCTCAGATAACACTTAAGCAAAACAAGGTCAGGTCAAAGTGTCTGAATAATATTTGGTTCCAAATTTTTAACAATTTTACTGGTAGTACACTGTATGAAGTATTTTTGGGTATAATATGTCACAGTTTACTTTTACTTTGCTATCCTCAATTACATAAATGGATTATAATGTCCTGCACCCACTAGTAAAAATATATCAAAAATACAAAAAATGCCTGAATAATTTTTGGTTTGACTGTATAGTGCATCTTTTACATTTATACGTATTGTTGAATTTCAAGTTCATTTGTTTCTTTTTCTTAGGTGAGGGATTTGTGGATTGTTGCAGTTTAGAGTTGGGGATAGCATACACTGTAAAACAAACACTACTACTAAAATCTCTTTTGTATATTTAACATTTACTGACAATAGGGTTGGGTATCGTTTGAATTTTAGTGATTCCGATTCTTAACGATTCCAATAAGGTAAAAAATTTACATAATTGTTACAAGCAACAAGCTCAGGGTGTGTACACACTTGGTAGGTTTGCTTAGATTTTATTTCAAACTCTGGTGTGATTGCTCTGTTAATGCGGTTCATTTGAATAAGTGAACACTGCCATCTGAACCCTGGTCACACCAAACAAGCGGACCAAGACCCACATGAAATGGTGGGTCTTGGTCCACTTCCAAACAAACTCTGGTGCGGATGAATATATATGAATACAACACAGACAAAGAGATCAAAATGAACCAAAACAGGATGTGAAATCAAGCATGCAGATTTAGAATGATATGAAGGCCAGTAAATAATGACAGAATCATCTTCTTTTTAAGGTAAATTATTCCTTTTAATAATTTCCATAATGACCATGTAGGAAAGAAAATTACATTTAGAAAAGTGGACAATCTGCAAATGATGCCATTTGGACTCCCATAGCCTGTATGAACAACTCGGGTTTACGTGTAGAAACATGCACTAACTACTAGGCAGAGGCTCAGTTTAATGCAATTAATTCTTAATGTGAAATTAAAACAAGAAAAATCTGCTCACTTTATTGTTTCTGCGTGGCACTCTGGCATGAGTTTTAACCTTGAGTGAACTGTGATATAAGGGGATTGATGAACCCCACTCATTATTTACTCAGGAGACTGTGAAGGATTGTTTGAACCCACGGTGTCTAAATAGCTTGAAATTATGTAAGCAGCCTCCTCAATATTAGGATGTTGTTTTAGACACTGCCAGACTGAAATACTGTCGAAAACTGTAGCTTTGTGCCAAAGGTCTTCAAGGTTTCAAGGCTAAATTGTTAGAAAGGTTTCCTCTCACTGTTATTGATTGGCATTTCCATGCATGCCTGTTTACATATGGACTGCAAATGAGATTTAGTCCAGTAGGGCAAGTTCATGGTTGCAGTATAAATCAAGGGATCAAGGTTTGGCTAGTTAGCATGGCCTCATTACTCTTTGATGGTAGATGCTTTACTGTACAATCTGGATTCTTAAAAGCACCTTTGTCCATTGACAGCCCTTCTTAAGTGTCCATGTATTCTCAGTTTTTTTTTTTTTTTTTTTTTTTTTTTTTGCTTGCAACATATACATTTGTAAATATTTAATTTGGTAATTTCACCAGTCTCCAACATAATATACACTACCATTCAAACGTTGGGGGTTGTAATCATTCTAATATGCTGATTTGATGCTCAAGAAACATTTTTGAGTGTTTTAACTGAAAGCAACTTGCACGGACAGATCTTAAAATATGTCCGTGCTATTGTTTTGTCTCAAGATGCACACCAGTAATGTTTTTATTTTTTGTTTATTTTTTTATTTTTTTGTGTACATTTATAAAAGCAACTTAAATGCCCTAATTGAACTAAGGCCTAATCCTGGCTTAATCTAAGCCCTGTCTGTGAAACCGGGGCTATAAGTGTTGTTGCTTCATATTTTTGTAGAAACTATAATACATTTATTTTTTATTTTATTTTTTATTCAGTATTTTTTGATGAATAGAAATTTCAAAAGAATATTGCAAAGTTCAATTCTGTTATATGTTGCTTTTAGTTACCGTTGCAGGCAGGTATAAATGTTGTCAGTTATAAAATACAAAGACCTCCTCGCTTAATTGATTGGCCAAACAGCCCCCCAAAATCCCCTTTAACATGGTTAGCCGAACCTTGTGTCCAGGGGTATCACAATACTTTAATCTCACCCTATGCTGAGGTAAAGGTTGTTTGAATACATGCAGCAGTCATAGAACTGTTCTTTAGTTAGACCATCTTTATCTTTGTTGATTTACTCATCACTCAAATTGTAAAAACAGCCAGTATTTAACCATTCACTATCTTTTGATAATGTACAGAAAAATGTTTATTTCTGATCTTATGTTTTATGTTGCCATTTCAGATCAGGAGTTTCCAATCCTGCTCCTGGAGGGCCACTATCCTGCAGAGTTTAGTGCCAATCCTAATTAAACGCACCTGAACCAGCTAATCAAGGTCTTCAGGATTACTAGAAACTTCTAGTGTGTGTTGGGGCAGGATGGAGCTAAACTCTGCAGGATAATGGCCCTGCATGAGCAGGATTAGACTAAAATAGCTTTCTTGAAAGAGATTTTAATCTCAAGGAAATAAGGGAGGTTTAGGTAAAAAATAAAGGTTTAATAAATAAATATATACAGACATTAACACTAGCATCCAAAATGAGCACTTGTCAAAAAGAGAGTAAAATAAGTAACTATTAATATGGATCTGCTGAGCAGACAGACATGTGGACTGTGTATCCAACAGAGTAAAGTGATGTGTGACACTCCCAGAACCATGTGAACCATTTTGAAACACCAATGTGCAATTGAGGATTGCCCAACAAAATAACTAGAATATCTGTGAAAACACTAGCATTGTAGGACAGAGAATAACCTACTAATTGCCACAATTATATTTTATTGAATTACTGTTTTACTGTTGTGCATGAATGCATTGTATGCATAACCTTTATTCTGTCTTGTAAATGCCTATAGCTTTGTGAGGAACAGACTCAAATTTAAGTCCATGTTCACTGATAATCATCAGCTGCAGCTCACATAATGAAATTTTTTTTTTTTTTTTTTTGTGAGGAACTATTTGATTCAGGGATGTTTCCTCTGAAGAAACATCAAAAAATATCTTTCATTTTGTAAATGCAACTCGCTCACCTCAGATTTCACTGCTTTGTTCTGTCAAAATCAAACTTGAAACATGATCTGTACATTTTATCTATTAGTGATAAAAAATAAAGTTGTGCACCTTTAAGCAAAACACACCTTTGTACAACTTTAAGCAACACATAACCAAATAAGACCTCATCAGTTCACCATGTTTCATGTGTTACTTCTGTTGTGGCTGGTGGTTATGGTTTACATGTCTGGTGTTCGAATTTTAGCCTTGGCTATTTTGGGCACATGGGCCACAGTGGGGTTCACAACTTCTCCTATCGTTTGAGGTTGACCTTTTGCATATGATACAGGTCTTCATGTTGATTAATTTCTGACAGTGACATATGAGATGCTGCTGGTCAGATGTTCAGACAACTTGTAGTAATGGAAAATGAGTTGCTAATCACATTAGCAGCACCGGTTGGGAGGGATTGGAGTTCAGAAGATCTGTTTTCACGGCCATGTAATGCAAAAGTGAAGTAATCTGATACACAAAGATGACCAGAAGGTCCAATGACATCATCATGTAAACAAACACTGCTGTTTACAGTATAAGTTGGTAGCAAGGGTAAATGACCTAGATCTGTTGTGTGTTTTTAGTCAGAGGCTGGACTCTTTGCTAGCTCAACAACAAAGCAGCTAAAGCCCATATTTGTCTCCATAAGCATCACCACTAAATGAAATGACTCATGTCAGAGATGTATCTGAGGAAACATCTCCAATTGTTTTAATTTTGCCCATGAGTGCAGGAGCAGTAATTTATTATCTGTAATGTTTTGTACCACTCTCAGATTTTCTCTTCTCTGCAGCTTGCTCTGTGAAATCAAAAAGCAAAATGCACACAGATGTTCAATGTAAAATAAAAAAAAGAACCTTGGTTTAGAACCATGAACTAACAAGTCATGTTTATTCTGAAGGACTGAATTTGTTTACTGACTGACATCAAAAAAAATTGAGGAACTGACAGTGGCAGATGTAGATAAACCACTAACAAAGGGAGAACCAAAAGGGAATATTCAAATGTTTTAACTTTCACCCATTCCCTGGAGTAAGTCTTTTACTCACAACTGAGAATGTTTCCCCCCCTCTTCCTGTTGTCAAATTCTCAACGTAATTGCTAAAATTATGAGCAGGGGTCAAGCTTCCAGTGGGCTCCTGCTCTGTTTCAAGCACACTTAAGGAAGTAACTCTACCCTGAATTCTCAAATTACCCAGTAGAGCAATCTGCAGAAGTTGACTGATTATCCAGTGAAGGCTCACCTCCTCCATAAAATTATGTTTGTTGGCGCAACACTACGAGTAACTGTTATGTAGTATGTGAGACTATAAACTGATTCCAAAAAAGTTGGGACACTGTACAAATTGTGAATAAAAACAATGCAATGATGTGGAAGTTTAAAATTTCAATATTTTATTCAGAATACAACATAGATGACATATCAAATGTTTAAACTGAGAAAATGTATCATTTTAAGGGAAAAATAAGTTGATTTTTAAATTTCATGGCATCAACACATCTCAAAAAAGTTGGGACAAGGCCATGTTTACCACTGTGTGGCATCCCCTCTTCTTTTTATGACAGTCTGCAAATGTCTGTGGACTGAGGAGTCAAGTTGCTCAAGTTTAGGAATAGGAATGTTGTCCCATTCTTGTCTAATACAGGCTTCTAGTTGCTCAACTGTCTTAGGCCTTTGTCGCATCTTCCTCTTTATGATGCGCCAAATGTTTTCTATGGGTGAAAGATCTGGACTGCAGGCTGGCCATTTCAGTACCCGAATCCTTCTTCTACGCAGCCATGATGTTGTAATTGATGCAGTATGTGGTCTGGCATTGTCATGTTGGAAAATGCAAGGTCTTCCCTGAAAGAGACGACGTCTGGATGGGAGCATATGTTCTAGAACTTGGATATATCTTTCAGCATTGATGGTGCCTTTCCAGATGTGTAAGCTGCCCATGCCATACGTACTCATGCAACCCCATACCATCAGAGATGCAGGCTTCTGAACTGAGCGCTGATAACAACTTGGGTTGTCTGTGTCCTCTTTAGTCCGGATGACATGGCGTCCCAGTTTTCCAAAAAGAACTTCAAATTTTGATTTGTCTGACCACAGAACAGTTTTCCACTTTGCCACAGTCCATTTTAAATGAGCCTTGGCCCAGAGAAAACGCCTGCGCTTCTGGATCATGTTTAGATATGGCTTGTTTTTTGACCTATAGAGTTTTAGCCGGCAATGGCGAATGGCACGTTGGATTGTGTTCACCGACAATGTTTTCTGGAAGTATTCCTGAGCCCATGTTGTGATTTCCATTACAGTAGCATTCCTGTATGTGATGCAGTGCCGTCTAAGGGCCCGAAGATCACGGGCATCCAGTATGGTTTTCCGGCCTTGACCCTTACGCACAGAGATTGTTCCAGATTATCTGAATCTTTGGATGATATTATGCACTGTAGATCATGATAACTTCAAACTCTATGCATTTCTTTTTTTTTTTTTCTCTGAGAAACTCCTTTCTGATATTGCTCCACTATATTTCACTGCAGCATTGGGGGAATTGGTGATCCTCTGCCCATCTTGACTTCTGAGAGACACTGCCACTCTGAAGGGCTCTTTTTATACCCAATCATGTTGCCAATTGATCTAATAGGTTGCAAATTGGTCCTCCAGCTATTCCTTATATGTACATTTAACTTTTCCGGCCTCTTATTGCTACCTGTCCCAACTTTTTTGGAATGTGTATCTCTCATGAAATCCAAAATGAGCCAATATTTGGCATGACATTTCAAAATGTCTCACTTTCAACATTTGATATGTTATCTATATTCTATTGTGAATAAAATATAAGTGTATGAGATTTGTAAATTATTGCATTCCTTTTTTTTATTCACAATTTGTACAGTGTCCCAACTTTTTTTGGAATCGGGTTTGTAGAATCGGTGCATTCTGAATCATAGCACCAGTTCTGCATTGAAAATATGCTGAAATATGCCTAGAGGACTTTTTTGATGAATTTTCAAAGCACACATTTATTTTTATTTAATTGTTTTCTTATTTTTATTTATTCATCTATTTTATTTATTCACTTTTATTTAATTTGCTGATTTATTTTTATTTATTAACTTAAAATTTTAATTAATATTTATATATCTATTTTGTTTTAATGAATTTACTGTGTTTGTTTTTGAAAATAATAAAAATATATTTTTTAAATTTATTTATTAATTTGTTTGTTGGATTGATTGATTACGTATTTATTTTTACTATTATTTATCACATTCTGTGGTATCAGACATTTTTATGATGTATGTGGTACTATGTCCTAAAACTAGTGTACTGTTTAGTCATTTATTCTGAGTATATACTTTCCCATTGCTAGCGAGTTACATTTAAATGGACAGATTGGGATGCAGCCTAATGTGCTTACATAGCCTTGGATTGAGTGTTTTCAATTCAACAAAGCTGTAATCAATAATGGTGTGTTCAAATGCCCCTGTATGAGCGTGAAGCTCGTCTTCCATAAGAATAAACTGTAAATTACAGCATATTGTAAAGAGAACTAATGCTTTGTCAGGCTGCAGGCATTAATGACTTCTATTACCTGGGAAATTGACATTAATTTTTTCCCATGTTGCTCAGTATTTTTAAATAGCTGAACTAACTGTGAAATGTACCTCTGATATAAAATTTATGAAAAGTGCTCTTATATAATTACGTAACAGAGTGCAATTTTACTTTGACCCTGCCTCAGGGAGAGATTGAACGAGAAAAACAAATGGTCAAACAGAAAATGTTTCTGGGGTTTTTCTCTTTCTCTTTTTTTGAGAAGATGAGTGCTTTGTTTTTGGCTATCAGCATGAATATAACCATGTCTAAGAAACAAGTACTTCAGATAAAATGGTTTGATATCAGAAGTATCTCTTCTGATATGATACTCATTAGTTTCCAGGCGATGGCAACACAACAACATCCCTGTTCAGTATTACTGAATGAATTAATGATGGGCAGTGGGAGATGTGTCATATAGTGTTACTAATCTGGTCACGGAGCATAGTGTATGGATGGGTCCTTCAGTTGGCAATACATTTCAATCTAAAAAAATGGAATGCAGTCATGCGTGGGACAAGGCCTTCTGATAATAGAGAAATGGACGTCATTCGGTTTAAAGGTCTTTGACAACAACCTCTTCTTCTGAGTTCAAAAACAACAGCGATGGTAAATTTTTCTCTCCAGGAGCATTTTATAGAAAGTGAGAGAGGGACAGCATGCTGTGAAAAAACAACTTCTGTGTCTTTTTTTCCCCAGTTTGTTGTTCACAGCTTTTTTATTTTTTTATTTTTTATTTTTTTTTTTTTTTCGTGAGGTGATGAAATCAAGAAACGATACACTTACATAACTGAAACGTGGCACTACAATGATGCAATGATGACATCAGATTGTAATTTCATGGTATTTTTGAGAAACCATGGTACTATATATATTTACTGTATTCCTATAACATGACATTTATATGGTACTCCAAGATACCTCAGATACATTTAATGTTTTCATGGTACATACCATAATATTTTTTGGTTATTTTGCTTAGTTTGTATGTAATGAAATCCATGCACAATGGAATTTCTACCAAAGTTTACATTACAAATCTTACTAGCCTCAAACTTTTGAATGGTAATGTACAGGAAATGTGGTAGTCAGTACCGTGTTATTAGCCTACCATACCATTTGATACGTATCTGATTCATAGTACGCCCAAGTATTTCTTGTAAAAAAAAGATGTTTTTGATTTGTCTGCTATATAGGCGCTTATATGTTGGCGGTTGGATGCTCTTGCTTTCTTAGCAAAATGCTGAGTTAATTCTGCCTTTTCGTTTCTTTATCATTTGTGGTGCAGTTATTTTCCACACTGATGGATTCAGACAGAAAAGTGACTGCTTCCACAGTCTGTTTCTCCTATGTACGCTTTCCTGATGTTATGCTCGACTGCCTCAAAATGAGAAACACCTGCATCAAAACAGCTTAGCTTCTGTTATGTCATTATTTTCCCTGTGTGCTATGAGTTATCTAATTGAAGAATTCATTTCAACTATTCTCGCAGCACAGCCCACAACAGGCCATGTGTTTGTTTTTCTTTTTTTTTTTTTTTACACAATCAAAGAGTGGCTACGATGATTAAACTGTGACTATATCAACATGCAATATTGCTGATGAAAATATGTAGTTAGACTAAAATGTAGTTTAAAAAAATAAATAAAAAGCTTTAAAAAAAATTGTCAAAAAAGAGAGAAGACAACATATTACAAGCCTGTACGGTCATAGTTGCCAGATGTCAAGAGTTCAAATCCCCCGAATCATAGCTTTTCTGTTAAAAGGATATATTTTCTGTTTAGTGTTTTACTTAATCTTTGCTATCTGGCAACCATGTGCACATGCTCTCTCTACACTGCAGAAGAAGCGCAGATGATCTGAAAACACTAACAAAACAAGTAAACTGGAGTTTAGCCATCCTCATTGAGATATTCTGCTTAAATAAAAGTGCCATTCGGTTAGTCTGTTTTCCTTCACGAGCTGTTTGCTGCAACTAAATCTCCCATCAAACCTTCTCAGTGATGATCTATAATAAATCCAAACAATGGTTTTGACCGTATTGTTTGCAATTTTTGTGGTAGCTGAATGCATGCACTTACTCAACCTCTGTGAAACAATACAAAGTCTTTTTTTGTTGTTGTTGTTTTTATAGAGAAAACGTAATTTGGAGTTACTGGAATTACTGTTTTGGAATTTCACTTTTTATTTTTGAGAGAAATTTCTTGTTTTACCAGTTTTCCTAATGTAGAGAGTATATTCATTTTTATGATAAATGGCCTATAATAATTCAGGACACTATGAGGTAAAATAAACCATGCATATGAGTAGACATTCTCTTGATTTTGTACTTAGATGAAAGTGCAGTAATTCTGATGAAATGAAAAAATTAATTTCTCAAATGACAACAATCATTATGATTTATAATTTTGGGCAGAATATTCATTATCAATTTAACCATTATGCAGCATGATGAAAATGGGACTAAGTTTTCATTGACTAAAGCTAGGTTAAGACAAGGCTTAAGCTAGTCCCAGGCTAAAATGCATGTTTGAGCTGTTTTAACTGAAAGAAACTTGAACTGACTTATCTTAAAATGTCAGTGCAGTTTTTTTTGTCTCAAGATGCACATCAGTAACTTTTTTTTTTTTTTCTCTAAGGCATGTTTATAAAAGCTACTTAAATTCCCTAATTGAACCAAGGCCTAATCCTGGCTTTATCTAAGCCCTGTTTGTGAAACTGGGCCATAGTTGACTAAACTTGACTAAACAGACACTGGTCATGTTTTTCTGATACTTAAACTGCATCTGACAGAAGTGTCAACAGCTTTCATGCATGTCTTTCAAAATAAGTTCATCAGAAAAACATAGTCTACGTTTGTTGTTGTTTCTTTGACTGCACACTCTGCGTCCCACTCAAAACGGTTTTGCGACCCACTTGTGGAGAAACATTGCAATAGGACATTTTGCCATTTACTGTCTATAGAATTAAAGCTACTTTGAAAGTGGCTATGTTTTGGACTGCAGTAGATTTTGTCAGACACATTGGGTATGTTTCGATACTTCATGAGTCACAAATTGCATGGCTACTCTCCCATAGAAATAACTATACTCCACATATCTGTTCTTCATAGGCAGCCGGACCACAAAGAAAGATGGTTTATGTGGATGTTTTTCCAACGCACACCTTTAATCTTCTTAGAGAGTTCAGGACTGAATTATCTCCTTGAGTTATGTTGTAATTATATAACCTTTCATATCTGTTTATTTGATATGAGGCGTTAATCCTGCATGATCTTGTTCTAAAGTTTATGTAGAAGGTTGGGTCAAAGAGAGGTGTATTAAAGCTTTAAACTTCACACTGTTCCAACATGAACATTGTGTTGGCTGTAATCTCATGCTTTTAAAATATTATTTCTGAGAAATGGCCTTGTTTACAATCAGGGAACTGAGACATAATAAAATGTTACAATAAAGTTACTCTTGCTTCAACCTCTATCCCACAGAAAAGATTATCCTGTAAGTATGAATCATAGTTTGAACTGTAAGCACGGCCAAAATGCATAATGGGTATTTTACAACATCATTTGTTTTTATAATAGATGGAAAGTTGAGATATGTAAAAACTTTTTGGCGAGTAACCAGTTATGAGGTCATATTTTGTATGTATGGTCAGTCATAAAGAGATGTTATTTTGTGTCCAGCAGGCTTGGGTTAAAAATTACCATCTCATGAAAACCGAGTAATAAATGAGCTCCTGTACTGTCCTGTACCGGCATAGTTTGTGTTTGCTGTAGGCGTTACAGTTTATTTTATGAAGTCACTTTGGTTTATATTACACAAGCATTTCTTATTGATTTAGTAGTTTAATTAACTTACTTTTTATTTGTATAGACTATGTAAATTTGTATTCAACCAGTCAGAATTCTATTGTCAAACTTATTGTCAAATAGGGTCTTGTTTATTGGTTTCATTTATTTATTTACTACTTATGTATTTATATAAAGTGCCCCTATTATGTTTTTTTTTTTTTTTTTAATTATCTTTCATGCATTGTAATATAGCTGTTTGTGATTGTAAATGTAAAAGGTCTGCAAAGTTGTAAATCTCAAAGTGCGTGACAAATAATGTTATTGTCTCCTAAAAGAATCGATTCTGAACCTCTGAAATGACTCATCAACAATTCGTAACAATGTAACAAATTTGCATAATGCCAGGTTATGGTCTTCATTGGCTGCACACGAAAAACGTCTACTTTGACCTGCCCTCGAACACTGTAGTTGTAGCTGAGGCCTGGAAGAGTTTGGTTTGTGTTGTTGACATGTCGAGAAGATGCTGTTTTCAGAGCTGCGAATTCACTTTGCATGCATTTCAAAAGGATGAGGACTTATATGAATGGTGTCGATGGTGTCGGTTTTTCCGTATCAATTCGAGCTTGTGTATCAAGCACCGAGGAACTCTCCGGACCTGAAATTCAATTATGTTAAAAGTAGGGCTGCACGATATATCGCATGAGATTGTCACGCGCATTTCGTCAGTAAAGCCGGTTCCCTGATTACCGCTAAATCGCCATCACCTGCTTTCAAATGGAGTGGCATTTAATAGACAGAGCCATAGATCACTGAAAAGCCACGC